>NC_051862.1:116177037-116408114 GCF_015732765.1 Culex quinquefasciatus
TGTGCTTCGAATCCCGGACACTGTTAAAAGCTGTTTCGAAATCCAGACACTTTTGCTTCAAATTCCGGACACTCGATTTTGCTTCTGAATCGCACAAATTTGGACTGAAATGTTACTGAATGGCATTCTTTAGGTCTCAAATAAGCTGTTAACACCGAAACAATTGATAGTTTATATAAAAATTTGCTGGAGTTTAAGGAAATCAAAAACATAAATTTCTGCTTTGCCTTCCCGGTGCTTCGGACGCCTATGAAACATTTCACGTGAAATGTTTCGCATTTTTGGTAAACTTATAATTTTATTTTATTTGATTGTTTTGGCACTAACTACATTGAACGCTGAATGAAAGTTAATATTAGAATTCATCAATTAACACAGTTTTGACATTCATAATGTGAACTTATATCCAAATAATTTATAAAACTAGTTGAAGTGTCCGGCTTACGAAGCGTCCGGGAATTCGAATCATGACGTTATGGTTTTTCGCAGCCACATGCAAACTGAACCGAACACGCGAAGGTTAAATTTGGATGAATAAACGAAAGTGGGAATGGGGTACTAGGATGGAATCCAAAATGGTTTTTTTCAGCAACACATTTTTTGGGTTCTTTTTTGGGTCCCAAACAACCTCTTAAAATTTGGGAGCGGTTGTTTGAGCCCATAATTGGCGCAAAGCGAATGAAGTTTGTATGGAAATTACTATGGGGAAACTTGCATTTTCACATTTTTAATTTTAAAAATTCATGTTTTATTATTTCATGAAACTAACACCGTAGAAGTTTAGCCCTGAATGTCCTGAACAACTCTTCCAAAGACAGTATGGTGCTAACTTGCTTCTAACAAAAGTTACAGAGTGTTCAAGAGAGACATTTCGAAATACTTGGTAAAAATCATACTTTTTGTCAACACTGTCAAGTCAAGAGGAATCTTTCGCAAACTATAATATATTTGAGGATTTGGGGTGCAACTTAACTTAATAATGTCTTCTGAACACTTTTTCACGTCGAATATTTGAGTTTCATTGATTATTTCAATACACTTCTTTTGAAAACTCTTTTTTATGACGCACTTAGCACCATACTTTCTTTGGGAGAGTTGTTCAGGACATCCAGGGCTACACTGCTAAGGTGTTGGTTTCATAAAATAATAAAACATGAATTTTGTAAATTCAAAAATGTGGAAATGCTAGTTTCGCCATAATAATTTCCATACCAATTTCATTCGCTTTGCGCCAATCGTGGGCTTAACCAATTGCTACCAAATTTTGGGGGGTTGTTTGGGACCCTAAAAGGGACCCAAAAAATTTGTTGCTGATTGGATTTTAATCATTTTCAATTTTCCCATATAACTAGATTCCACCTTAATGCGGTACACTCATATCAAAGAACTTTATCATACAATTTGATTACGATAATCTGACAATTATGTGGCGTTCTACCTCTCATCGTGTCATGGTGGTCGATACTGTAAAGGCACTGGCTTTTAAAGTGAATGATATTGGGAACGATTCCCACTTTTTCTTATTTTTTTGTAATTTGTAATTTATTGGAATTTAGTACAACACTTTGTTTCAGGTTTAGGAAGGACGTTGAGATGATTTCTTTAGATCGAAAATTAACGAAACAAATTAACACCTAGCTCTAATTTTGTAAATGGCTTCTCAAAGCACTTTTGAATGCTTATAATGTTGGTTTGACCTTAACCTCTGTTCCAGCTTGACATCTCAGCAATTAGCACTCCAGCAGGTCGTTGTATATCCCGACGTGCAAAGTGTACCATATACGAAACGCTGATAAGACCCGTCGTCCTCTACGGGCACGAGACGTGGACGATGCTCGAAGAGGACCTGCAAGCGCTTGAAGTTTTCGAACGACGAGTGCTTATTACGATCTTTGGTGGTGTACGTGAGAACAATGCATGGAGGAGAAGAATGAACCACGAGCTAGCGCAACTCTATGGCAAGCCAAGCATTCGGAAAGTCGCCAAGGCTGGCCGGATCAGGTGGGCCGGACACGTCGCGAGAATGCCGGACGCGCAGGTTGCGCGCCAATCGAGCCAGACTATCAATCCGGTGAAGTTGGTGTTCAATACAGAGCCGGTTGGAACGCGGCGGAGGGGGGCGTAACGTGCGAGGTGGTTAGACCAAGTGGAGGAAGATCTGAGAAGTGTGGGAGTTCCGAGTCGGAATTGGAGAGTAGCAGCCCAAGACCGAGTTCAGTGGCAGCGCATGACCCGGGGGTTGTCTGATCAGTAAAAGTAAGTAAGGTCGTTGTTATCAGTGCTGTTAAACATTTAAATTAACGAAGTTTAACTTCAGCCGTCTATCGCCAATAGCTGAGGATTTTGTTGAAAGCTATCAAGCCGGATTCATCGTGGGGAGATCGACGACCGACCAAATCTTCACTGTGCGACAAATCCTCCAAAAATGTCGCGAGTACCAAGTCCCCACGCACCACCTATTCATCAACTTCAAAGCCGCGTACGACTCAGTCGATCGCGAAGAGCTATGGAAAATTATGGACGGGAAGCTGATAAGACTGACCAGAATCACGATGGATGGTGCTCGGTGCTGTGTGAAGATATCGGGTGCGGAATCGGACTCGTTTCCTTCACTCGGGGGGCTTCGGCAAGGCGATGGGATTTCTTGCCTCTGTTTCAATGTGGTACTGGAGGGTGTTATGAGACGAGCGGGCTTCAATATGCGGGGCACGATCTTCAGCAAGTCCAATCAGTTCATCTGCTACGCCGACGATATGGACATTGTTGGCAGGACGCTCAAGGTGGTTGCTGATGCGTACACCGGCTTGAAGCGGGCAGCAGAAAAGGTTGGGTTAAGGGTGAATGTGGCGAAGACAAAGTACCTGCTGGCAGGAGGAACCGAGTCCTTTAGGGCTCGCATTGGACCGTGCGTTACGATCGATGGCGACGAATCCGAGGAAGTAGAGGAGTTTGTGTACCTCTGATCGTTGGTGACGTCGGACAACAACTGCAGACCGAGCTTGTTGGCGGAGAATCGTGCAGCAGGCCAAGCTAATGGTGTAGCGCCAACAAAAGTAAAAAAGTAAAGTAAAGTAACTTAACGGAATCGTTAAACGTTAACCTAAACGTGAACGCGAACGGAGCCTACGTTGATCTTAACTTTAACGTGAAAGGAGCACGTTAATTAACGCGTTAATCCCCAACTTTGAAGGCCTGCATCTTCCAAACGGTAATATCTAGCGGGTTACTTCCAGTTGCATTTTATGGGCATTGACTATGAGTTCCCGGTGAGATAATTTGTTCAAAGTGGCCACCGGTACCGGTAACCCGGAACATCCGTCAAGCATGTTTTTATAAAGCTTTTGTCATTCAATCGACATTTTAGCTTATTTTATGAAACGTACTCAATCTGCCATTTTATTTGCAATTTTATTGCAATAAATTTGGACAGTGGATTTTTGCAAACTACAGATTGCTTAACTTTAAAGCAACCATTAGCATTGATTCTATTATTATTGTTGATATTCTAAGGGTCGAACGCGTTATTTGCGTGCCCATGTATGTATTCCCATATGTTACTCCCTTTTAATGCCACACAATCTTAGTACATTAAGACGGAGTTTCCCCACGCCGCTTATAGAGCAATAATAAACTTCTAGGAGAAATTGAAGTGTGACATGGATTAAGTTTGTTATCCACCCAGTAGCACATACACAGCAAAAAAAGGTGAATTTTGGAATATTGAAAATGTGTTAGGTTGAAAATTACCTCTTTTTGAGTAATATTACCTAAAAGATGTGTAAAAATGTGGACCAAATGAATAATCATCAGAAACTGATGAGAATTGATGTTCTTTATTTTATTAACGTGACTTTAACCTAATTTTCTGATGTAATACAGTCGAATCTCTGGTTGTCAATATCCAAGGGACCGTCGAGGAAGAGAAGCAGTTTACAGTTTACAGAACGCTGCAAAATGAAGACTCGATTGATATTTGTTTTTTTCTTGCTTACCAGCTATGGGAGAGAATCATGGCAACGTCCAGCAAACAAAAACAAAGAAATGCCAAACTCCCTTCAAAGCTTCGTTTCTCAAAGAAAAATGTCTACGCAAGCCATGAGAAAGTGAAATTATTGACAACTGAAATAGATGTTTAAAGCAAATTGAATCCAAGGGATCGTCGAGGAAGAGATCCTTCAAGCAAGAGAAAATATCGAGGAATAAAGACAATCGAAGTATGCAGTTTGAAGGGACTAAAGAATTCATCGGTACATGGAGCAATATTGATATCGAGAAGATCGTCAGCCAGAGAGTCGACTGTATTACACTTTTTTTGCAACAAAATCTGTCACCATTTCCTAATGAATAGGGTACGTTATCCATTAGTGGACCCCTTTCCTATCGTGGACCCTCTGAAGGGTTTTTGATGAAAAAATCAATAAAATCCCAATTTCAAGCGTGTTTTTGCCTGCAAATCTTTTATTTGGCATGTCCAGCATTATTTAAAACAATGTTGATTGACATTGAATTGTCCTTTTTGCCAAAATAAGTGTTTTGAGTTCGACTTCTGAAATCAGCCATGGCCACTAGCATTTTCACAACAAAACAGCATTTCTATTTTATGATTGAATTACTATCCATCCAATCATTTTTTACCTGGTTATTTAACTTCAGTAAGTCGAAATAATGTAACTTTAATTAACTATACTAAAATAAAGCGAAGAACTGCTCATTTTCAAGCAAAAATTATAGGAAAATATAGGACAACGAAAATCCTAACTTTTCCAAAAGGACCTCTTGAGGACCTCTGTTAATTTAACCTTCAGAAATGAAGGAAACTGTGTATTTAAGCAAAAGTTTCTCTTAAACATACAATAAATGCTTGTTGTAATCAACCTAATTGCATATTTTTCAATTATGAGTATAAATATAGCTGTTTTCATGTTAAAAGTATCAAAAATGCTGAAGCCGTAAGAATTTATAAAAAAACTATAGTTAATTATTCTTAACTGAAGCATCGTAATAAAAGTTTGAAATGATATTTTATAATAATAAAAACATTTTTTGAAAATAAACATACGTAGTTTTATCAGCAACTGTAAACAAATCTATTGTTTTTTTTCGGTAAACTATTTATTTAATTTATATGGAAAAATGTGCATCGAGATTATTTTTTTTATCATTTTAATGTTTTTATTGTTTTAGAAACGTTTTCTTTGATCTTTTTCAGAAATAAATTTGTTTAAATATATGTTAGGTTTTTTGATGTTTTAAGCCAAATTTGTTAACAAAACATATTTGTTTATGATGGAAAATCCATCTTTTATTCATTATATCTATCATAAGACCTCCACCATGCATCAAAACACTAAATATCGGTTAAATTTGGTATAACAATAATAATTTTCCTATAGTGGACCCGGGTCCACAATCGGATTATGGACCCGGGTCCACTATAGGAAAAGGGGGTCCATAACAGGCAAAAAAACTTTTTTTTTCAAATGGCTATTTTTCTGCTAAAAAACAAAATTCTGATGAAACAAATAGTCAAAATTGTTCAAAAGACTTCAGATTTCATAGTTTTGTAGAAAAGGTTATGAAAAAGTGCTTAAAATAATGAAAAATTGTGAAAAATGCGCATCGGCTCTACTAGGGGGTCCACTAATGGTTAAAATACCCTATTACCATAATTTTTTTCTGTGTACTTACCTCCGGTGTCGGTGCCATATGTTGAACACGATGAGTGCTAATGCCACCACTATCCCACAGCTGGAAACGGTGCTCATGCAGATGAACAGTGGCAACGAAACAGTTCTCAACACGCGCCTCACGATTGTCCTGTCCTGTGGAACCTGAAACAAGCAGAAGGCCAGAAAGGATTAAATGATGAGTACGCAAATCTTGAAACTATTTGTCCTAGCACTTAGTTCGGTTGAAATTGAGATTGTTGGCGAGCAATGCCATTTCACTCTCATGACATGTTTTGCAAAATGTTGCACCTTTAAGTTTATGCTTATCATAAACCTACCTATGCAACGATACAGTGTGATGTGGTGTAATTTGGTCTTCTTCATATTTATGAGTAATGTTTTACATTCAGTACAACTTTTTTGTTTTCAAAACATGAAAAAAATAAAAACCATTGTTCTTTGCATGAGGATAACACGTAATTTGGGTTAACATTTTCGCCTGTCAAGTATAGCATCCCGTTTTCAAGACTAGAAACGTTTGGTTGTGCCATCCTCTTGACACATACGGTACTGCTCACGAATGCTGTTGCCTGCACACTATGTTCCATTTACCAGCATCCCTCCCTTTTTTTGCTTTTAGTTTTTCTCCGTACCCGAAGGCTGATATCACAAAAGAAACAGTATGATGAAAAATGCATTCACTCACGGCAACACTTACCTTGCCACCGTCCCACTTCTCCATGTCGAACCAGGTGAGATTGTCGGCCTGTGTGTCATAATATCCTAATTTGTAGTACTGGCCGTCAATCATCTGTTCTATTTGTGTTAAAGCTATGCGATCACCTTGTGAGCTGAATGCCACCCAACCCTGAAAAAAAAAGAAAAAGTGAAACGAGTGTAAACGATCTGTCAGCATTATGAGACATGTGACGACGAGCCGTCAAAATCAAGAAGCATGTTTTAGAATGATTTATCCGGAAGTGAGTGCAGGCGACAAGGAAAGGGATACTTTTGTTCAATATGAATTTTTGAGATTAGTCTATTTGAAGACATTATATTTCTCCTGATCGCATAAATGTCCCATACGCATTTTTATCGCATCTGAGTTATTGATGCAGTTTTGTACAAAATCGTGTGCTCCTTCAAAAGAGCCTGCAACAACCAGTACTTTGTTCTAGAAATCAGGAGGAAATCCAGTTTTTTCACGAAAACTTAACACGTAGCCTTATAAGAGTGGCCGTGGCTGACTGGTTGTGGTGTTCGCTTTGTAAGCGAATGGTTCTGGTTTCGATTCCCATCCACTCCCAAAAAAAAAAAATCAAATTTCAAGGCCTACTATGCAATGTACTGTTGAAAATTTATGGTTAAGTAAAACATTTGCTATGCAATACAGAGCTTTCCAACTTAAAAATGTGATATCTCAAGAAATATTCAATTTACTCTGAGGTTTTGATCGAATTTAATGTAAAAAACTCTCAGCAATCGAATGCAACTGTCAGTTAGTAAGTGCTCGTCCAAAGGGTTAAAAATGCATTTTAAAACTAAAAGCGCAAAATTTTTATATCTGGCAACACTGTAAGTAAATTTTGAGTACGCCATTCGATTTTACGTCAAAAAATCTTCAAATATGCATACCCAAAAGTTCACTTTTTGTAAACTTTTCTCAATAATCTCAGAAAAAGAGGGGGGTGCCACGGGCGCAAGGGTGGACCAAATGTCACCAAACTTGGGATTCTTTGTTTTTGGGACAAAAACAACCCCCATGCCAAATATGAGCAGATTTGGTGAAGGTCGATGTTGGACGCGTGGTCACTTGGGAAGGAATGACCCAGATTTAACTTGTGAAATCTAGCGAAAAGAGAGAAATTATTCAATTACGATACCAAGTAAACAACCATCAAATTATGCGTACACAATCTGGTTAAACGTTTTCTCCACCACTAATCAAAGCTTCGGTATGAGGAAACACACTACCACAAACCGTGAGCCGCCTGAGGTCGTTTATTTTTAAACAGGTGAGATGGTTTGGAATTTCACCACGAACGGCAAGCACCGAGACATCCTGTATGATTTATTGGATCGGTGCACATCGCACATTGGAGCCTTTATGTTGCTCCTGCTTCTGTTCCTGCTCTAAACAAGGAACATATTGGGATGCACTATGGCTTCAAAGGTTGCTGGCGTGGTGTATACTATGTGCACCGGGAGGAGGACTAAAGGAAGTCAGCAAATTCTGAGCATTTAGGACACTCGGTGAGTATAATGCGCAATGATGTATACTGGTTGGCAATCTGGACGGTATATCATTTTAATGGGTGTTGTAATGTTTTCCCATCGTAAATTATCCTTTCCACACTCCTCGTGAAGTCTAGCTTGTGTTGTCAACCTTTCGTTCGATGCGGTCGCTGTGGAGTGAATATAAGGTGGGTATGGTCCACCATTTCCTGACATTGGCACCGACTGTGATACCGATATCAAACATAAGACCCTATAGGAATGTATAAAACCAACATAGAAGCAAGTCAACGGTGAAGACGCCGACGTTCTTCACTATTTCAGACATGCTGAGGCTGCCTTCCGGGAAAATAAGACGTGGAGTATGATAACGTTTTATGCAAATAATTATACAGATTTTAATGTGCTATGATAAAGTTAAGCCAAGGTAAACAGCCACCATGTCAACTGAACGTCAACGGTATGAGCGACAGTTAAACAGGGAATTGTTGGCCGCATACCAGTAAAATTGAAAATGAGAAAGAAATAAAGAAAATGAGCGTCACTTGTACCAAAAACAATGAACAGGTTGACATGCTTAGTTTTAATTCAAAATCAGCTCGCTGTCAATGTTTTTATAAATTACACAGCACGACAGATACACGTTAATGGTATGATTCTGAAATTGAGCAATTCTCTACGAAATGGGCCGATTTCAAACATTTTTATTTTTTGTATTTTTTGATTTGGCTCAAACTTTATGGGGCCTTTCCTATGACCAAAGAAGCTATTTTGTGTCATTGAACATACAAGTGAACATACAAGTCTCCATAGAATTTTGGCAGCTGTCCATACAAAAATGGTATGTAAATATTCAAACAGCTGTAACTTTTGAGTGAATTTTCTGATTCGGCAAAGTTGTAGGTATTGTTTGAATACATAACTCGGTGGTAGATTTTTCGACCATACTTCTCTATAGCTCAAAAGTTGCGGGTTTTTGTCTCGAAAATGAAAAATTATGTATTTTAGGAAATTTAGTTTTTATAAAAAAATCGGCAATCTTTTTTTCCGGGTTCCTATTTTTTTCTCAATAGTACTCAATACCTACAGCTTTGCCGAAAACACCAAATTGATCTATGAAGACTTGTATGGGTGAACCAATGACACAAAATAGCTTCTTTGGTCATAGGGAAGGCCCCCACAAAGTTTAAGCCAAATCAAAAATAACAAATAAAATCCATTTCTGATTTTGGTAGAGAGTTGCTCAATTGTTAACATGTTACTAATAACACTGCACTGGAATCTTTCAAGTAACTTCTCTTTAGATTTGAATCTACGTGATTTTCTAGCTGAGAAGCTTAAACTAAACTAAAACACAGATTTTAGAAGTTTTGATGACTGACAACTTTGAAGAAACAAGTACGCTCAGTAAAAGTCATGCATCGATATTTTTTCGGTCGTGCTGTGGGTTATCGAATTCAAACGAAGTGGTCTTACCGAAACTCCAAGAAATTGCGTGGAATTCATAGCCGAGTAGATGGTATTGGCTATCACTTTGTCGGTGTAGGTGAAATCTTTGAGAGTCTTTCCAATGTTGCCTTCCTTGAGTTTTTGCATAGTCTTGTTGAATGCTAAGGCCACACTCCACACCGCGTCGTACGCAAGTGGTGCTTCTTGGTACCCTTCCGGGTATCGATTGTGACTGATGTCGTATCCTTCCTCTATCAGTGCGTCATTCAAGCGTTTTCTGGAATCAGAAAAAAAGTTAATACTCAGATTTTCAGGTCAGGACCATATTTTTTGGACATAAACCAGAAAAAAAACCTAGAATTCAATAAATTAATTTGACATAAAAAATAATAGCGAAGAAATATTCAAAATCACTTTGATACAAATTTAAACCAAAGTTGGAAAAAAATAAACAAAGGAAAAGTCATATAAATATTCAACACTGTTCTGAACTGAAGTGTTGGGAGCAATTGGGGTGAGAAACATAATCCACAAGCGAGAGTTTTCTATGAATTTTGCCGCGACCGGCCCGCGGTTTATCATCGTTATAGGCATTATCGCCGGTCGGCGCTTTATCTCTTCGCTTCGGATGGGACTTGATGCCTGGCACTTGGCAGACCCAAACACACACACCTCTCTTAACGAGGAGACACCATTTGTTTCGGCATCCTGAATGATATGGCGGCCGTCATGAATCGTTTCATGGGTGACCGCTTTTATAAAGAATAAATCATAGCGCTATAAATCTACTTGATGATTTAGTTAGATATTTCTGGTGGTTTTGTGATCGGGTGACCGTTGTTGAGGCGGGCTATTAAATCAACAAGTCAGCTGAGTTACACCCGGCAGATTAGGAGCAAACTGAGTGGATTCAGTCAATAAATTTGCATTGCTATGGGAATTTAATTTCATTACTTTACGCAGAGTAATATTAAAACAATTTGAAGTTAATAAATGAATGTGAACAGTTAATAATAAAACGAAAAATACAATAAAGGTGAAGAGCATTGAGCCATACCATTCAATAAAGACATATTAAATTTCAAACAAAAAAAATCCACTCAAAGTACAAAGATTTCATCAACATTCTTTCGAGACCATGCGCACCAAAATTTGCCTGTTCCATAATTGTGGGATGCTTTTGTATTTTCTACAATTCCGTAGTAACAGTTCAATAGGACGAATCTGCGTTTGTAAACAAGCAGTCTATCCCCCTTTTTGACGTGAACTGTGACTTGAGCAAAAGGGATAGACTGCTTGTTTACAAACGCAGATTTGCCCTATTGAACTGTTAAGCTAAGAACAAGATTGTCCGTTCGACGCAGTGGTGAACGCAGAACGCTGTGCCAGTTCGATTTTTCCATCAACTGTCAGTCGAACAATCTGCAGGGGTTGCTTTGTTCAATGGTCGATGACTGGCAGGTTATGATGACAGGCGCAAAATTTTGCGTTTGCGTTCAGGCCTGACGGACAATCTTGTTCTTACCTTTACTACGGAATTATAAAATACCGGAACTCAACTCTTATTTCTGCTATATATTGTTCGTACTGCTTACTAGGGGAGCTTTTTTATTGCGTAACGCAAAAATTTGGATTATATACACTTATTGTATATATACAAAATAAATGTGAAGACATTTAGTTGTATTATTTTTGAGATATAGAGTAGAGCGGGGCAAAGGTTCGCACCTAATGACCATCACTCTGTCACCGATAACCATACAATATTTCAGAATCGGCTTATTAACCGAAAGATACTCCTATCACTTGCCTTCAAAGCATAGTACTAGAGAACCAGGCAATTGCTCTAAAAAAATGATGTGCGTACCTTTGCCCCGTATGTAAAATTAATTACACTGAGTTACTTGAACAAAGTAGTACCTATATAACTAAAGTTTTATTGTTAGGGTTTAAACCATTCTTTTTTTGCATAAGTTTTATTTTTTGATCCGATTTTGGTAGAAATATTATTCTTCGATGATTTTGAATCAATACTATCAAAAATTAAAGTTATAAAATGTGTTTGAATTTATTTTCATACAAAAATGTATGGAAATTTTAGTGCATATGTTTGCCCCGCAAATTTTGATTTGTGAAACAGATTGTTAAAAAATAAGAAGAAGAGGAATTTCAAAGATTCTTTAATGATTTAAAAGGTAATTGGCTAGACTAAACACTAGTTAAATGGTTTCAAAGATTTCGTGAACATTATTTTGTAAATTTCAAATATTAGATTAAAATGGTCAAAAAGTGACTTTTGCCTTCCTCCCTGAGGTAAGGCTATAATCCTGCTCTGAAAATGAACTTTTTATTAAAAGCTCCTAGACCCACCTTCATGTATACATATCGACTCAGAATCGAAAACTGAACAAATGTCTGTGTGTGTTTGTATGTGTGTGTGTGTATGTATGAATGTGACCAAAATTCTCACTGAATTTTCTCAGCACTGGCTGAACCAATTTTGATCGAACCAGTTGCATTCGACTTGGTTTAGTGTCCCATAAATCGCTATTGAATTGTTTGAAGTTTCGATAAGTAGTTCAAAAGTTATGTATAAAAATGTGTTTTCACAAATATCCGGATCTCAATTATATGCATGTAATCGATGTCCGAATCCATCATCCGACCAACCGTTGGTTAGGTTATCAGAAGACCTTTCCAACAAGTCCAAAACATTGAAGATCTGGCAACCCTGTCTCGAGTTAAGACCACTTAAGTGATATTTATATACTTTTTTGAAGCCGGATCTCACTTAAATGTATGTAAACGATGTCCGGATCCATCCTCCGATCAATAGTTGGTTAGGCAATTGAAAGGCCTTTCCAAAGAGTTCAAAACATTGAAGATCTGGCCACACTGTCTCGAGTTAAGACCACTTAAGTGATATTTATATACTTTTTTGAAGCCGGATCTCACTTAAATGTATGTAAACGATGTCCGGATCCATCCTCCGATCAATAGTTGGTTAGGCAATTGAAAGGCCTTTCCAATGAGTCCAAAACATTGAAGATCTGGCAACCCTGCCTCGAGTTATGACCACTTAAGTGATATTTATGTACAATTTTGAAGCCGGATCTCACTTAATTTACGTAAACTATGTCCAGATCCATCATCCGACCCATCTTTGGTTAGGCAATTGAAAGGCCTTTCCAAAGAGTCCAAAACATTGAAGATCTGGCCACACTGTCTCGAGTTAAGACCACTTAAGTGATATTTATGTACTTTTTTGAAGCCGGATCTCACTTAAATGTACGTAAACTATGTCCGGATCCATCATCCAACCCATCGTTGGTTAGTTAATTGAAAGGCCTTTCCAATGAGTCCAAAACATTGAAGATCTGGCCACCCTGTCTCGAGTTATGACCACTTAAGTGATATTTATGTACTTTTTTGAAGCCGGATCTCACTTAAATGTACGTAAACTATGTCCTGATCCATCATCCAACCCATCGTTGGTTAGTTAATTGAAAGGCCTTTCCAATGAGTCCAAAACATTGAAGATCTGGCCACCCTGTCTCGAGTTATGACCACTTAAGTGATATTTATGTACTTTTTTGAAGCCGGATCTCACCTAAATGTATGTAAACTATGTCCGGATCCATCATCCAACCCATCGTTGGTTAGGCAATTGAAAGCCTTTCCAAAATGTCCAAAACATTGAAGATCTAGCTATCCTGTCTCGAGTTAATGCCACATAAGTTATATCTGTGTTTTTTTTCTGGATCTAAAAAAAGCTGAAATGTGTGTCCAAACCACTCATTTTACCATTTTTGGTAAAAAGTGAGGAAGGCATCAACCACATAGGTGGATTAGGTTAGTTTTTATCAATAACTTAATCAAACTTTATTTTTTTTCATTTCATATTAGTAATCGCATAAAATTTACACTAGAACAAGTCGAATGCGTACTTTTGTCTCGTACTACTCTATACTTTTCCTGTCATTCTTGAACGACGAAATAGCCTACTTTTCTGTACCAAAAATAACATAATCGAATAGCAACACTTTTCAAAATAAATGCTGAAAAGTTCTACTTTTCAGCACTCAAATGGGTGCTGAAAAGTTGAACTTTTCAGCACTTGTTTCGAAAAGAAACACTTTTAAAAAAAAATTTGATTTAAACGATTTATTGACAAAAAAAAATGAAAATTTGACACAAAATTTCACTCAGTGTGTGTTTTTTGGAATTGCAAAAAATGTTGTATCGGTGAACCTCGTTGGATAAATGTACGACTAGTGCTGAAAAAATCCTCTTTTTGCAACTTGTTGCATAAACTACTAATGCCGAATGCCGATTTTCTAAAAGCATTAAAAAACAAAATATCAAGATCGGGTTTCGTCACGCAGACGGGTAGTCTTGAAAGTCTTCACCCCGAATGTTAGTCTATTTGGTCCGTCCATTCTCGAGACATCGTGGCACCCGTAAATAAACTCGATGTTTTCGTTCAGAAATGTTGCCTTTTCACTTTACACACGGCAACATTTCAAGCTAGATCGTCTGTTACTCACTTTAATCATGCTTTATGATACTTTCAGAAGTGATTGCCGGGACCCGTGTTGTAGGGGTAAGCGTGATTGCCTCTCACCTGGATGCGATCCCAGGATAAAACAAATACGTATTTATAAATTTTCTATCATTTTTTAAAGCATTTTTAAAGTCATCTAAACTTTTCCAAAATTACGGGATGACGTAGGGTACCAAAACGAGTCCATGTCAAGTCCCGATGCAACTTACAAAGCCAAAGGTTTGCCATTCCAACACATATTTAACAAAATGAACGGCTCACAAAATACCAAAAAAATGATCCTGCAATATATTTCACAACACAAATTTGTGGTAACTGAGCCTTTTGATGTTTGTGTGTCTTTTTTCATCGCCAATCGATAAAAAAGTACGGGACGAAAAGCAACAACCACAAAATAAAAACCTTTTATGGCAATTCAATTGGGAAAATTGTGGAAAATTAGGCCTCCTCCGCCAAGAGGCAGGTAGATGTTGGTAGCCAAGCTTGGAATTCAATTGATTGCCTTTTCTGTGATGGTGAAAGTAGTAAACTGGAATGGTTTCCCTAAACATGGGATTTGGCAATAATGCTGTTTATTATATGCCATTTATGTAATGGTTATTGGTAGATTAGAGACTTAAAACCGAACAGAATACATTATCAACAAAAGAGGCATAAGGTTCCAAACAAAAGTATGGTTAGCTGTAATAAAAAAAATGCTTTAGGTGAACCTTTTTAGTTAACATTAAATGCTAGGCTTCATCCATAAAGTACGTCACGCAAAAATCAGGCAAAATTTACCTCCCCTCCCCCCCTTTGTCACGCTTTTCCTATACTTGTAACACGCAATGTCACACTTGCTCAGACACCCCCTCCTCCCCTAGAGCGTGACATACTTTATGGATGACGCCCTAGTTGTGTTATTTTTATTGCGGTAGATCTTAGAAAAAATATAATTACAAAAATTAACTGGTCAACATGTGAAAAGCAATCATAAAATAGTTCGGCAAACAATACACCATGTCAAAGGCAAAAAAAACTCTTAACTTACCGAAAGTCTTCGGATGACATTCCTGAGATAGTTTTCTGATTGTTCTGATTCCACATGAGCGCTTCGGTGGTCAGGTGACCCTGCGCGGCCATTCTCATCTGCTCTTTCGTGCAAGAGATGTTCTCATTCTTAAGGTTCACCTCGTACCAGTTGTCTTCGTACCATCCTGTAATACAATGAAAGCTTGCGTTAGGAATCATGACCATTTTGAATTGCTTAGCTTGATTACTGGTACTTTTTACGAAACAAAGAGTATAATTTTGTTATTTCAATAAATAATCCAAGTCACGCTGTAGGAGCCTGTCAATATAATGGTCTGGTATAAAAAAGTCATAAAAAATCCAAAGTCAATTTCAATATGGTATTGATGCTGTCATAAGCACAGTTAATGAAGGCGGGTAAACTCAGATCAATTTTGCGAGTTCCACTTCAGTCAAGGGAGTCGTCACAGGTAATGGCTGCTTTTGATGATTTGGATGGTGTTTTGAGCATGAATTATTTTATGCTGAAAATATTTACGAAAAGCGTTTTTGGGTCATTCATGTTGTACATTGTTCTTAACCGTAACCAGTTTAAATATGTTTGACCCGTCAAGGTCAATTACAAAATTGACTAATTTGCCACAACACTAACTGCCAACACTGCTTCTTGCAATGAACTTTGCAAGCATAAATTAAAATTAAAAACAATTAAGCACAAAGGCGCCAAACAAACATTAATGTTTAATTGGAATTTATTAGTGCTGGCCAGAATAAGCACGTCTAGGCTGTTCTCAGACAAACAAGGAAGTCCCTTTTCGGCTCCGAATGTTGGAAACAATTTTGCTACTGCTTGACATTTTATTCCGTTGTCCGTTGGTGCTCTACTGCTCTGGTGTCTGTTCCGTTGTTCCGTTGGTCGCTCAGCTTTCCAACAAACTTTTATTTTATTTTTCTCTGCTTGTCAGTATATTCGGTCGGTTTACGTGCCCCTTTTACAACATCGGGGTTGAGTCTCGTGGGGGATTCACCTTTGGCTCTAACGCAAACATGAGGAGAGTAAATGTGCTTTTCGAGGCTTGATCTTCCACAAACACACCATAGGACAACATGCAAACATATGGACAGTAGTGCACAATCTGAAATCATCGCAAAACGAGAAAGAAAGAGGGATAGAGGCAGCGAGAGAGATGGCGATTTTTTTTCCACTCCAACCGCACACCGTCCGCGTTCACATTGTTTGGGAAAAGTTTCCACACGAATTGGAAAAACTTTGACTATTCCGTTTTGACAGGGCAAGTGAAATGTGTTTTGCTGACGTGAATTAGTCCATCAATTACTCCATGTCATGAATGTAGTCCTTTTATGACATTTGGACTCGGATTTGGTGGAAAACTTTTGGGCTTTTCGGCTATGGCTAAGCATATCAATTGTGTGGATTAAATTATGTGGTACGCAGTATGCCATCTTTGTCATCATTTTTTTTGGTATTTTTTGTGCTTTGTAACCCTTTGGTACTCGAAAACATGTACTTTGTACACACAGCCTGAAAATTGATGTAAATGTGACAATTGGCCAAAGGGATTTCAGGTCAGAACGCGTTTGACACAGGTACAATCTCGACTAACGTAAATACTTTCAATTATATTTCGGGACTCTAGTAACCGAATTCAACTAAACTTTGGGGCAATGCACAGAATGGTCAACCAAACAAAACGTGTTTGTTATTGTTTACATTGCGTGCTTTCGTTTTTGTTGTTTAGGTCAAGCATTGAAGCGCGTTTTTCTCGGAACGTCAAAAAGCGACGTACGACATGATAGCACGACGGCGTCGACTTGTAAGAAACGCCAAAACACGCGACTGCCGAAGGGTTAAGAATTAATATAAAAAAGCATCCTTCAAATTTTTGTCGTATAGATAAATTTGATTTTCTGTCATAAAGCTAATTCAGTTAATTTTCAATTCATGAAAAATTCAGTGTTTTTTGTCCTTGATTCGTATTCCGTAAATATCTGAGCGTAATATTTGAACAACCCCTAATTGGACAATTTGGCTAGATTTTTTCCTATGATTTGATTCTTGAGTTCTTAGACATAAGTATATATTGTCAGAATTTTTCAAAATTGTATGATAAAAAAAGTAATTTCGGGTTTGACAGTTTGTAAAACTTTCAAATATCAAAATGTATGCAGGCTAACGTTTTTGCAAACAAATGCTGGCAAACAAACAAAGTAGGCAAACTGCCAAACTGTCAAAAAGCGTGCGTTTGTTTGTTTGTTTGTTTGTCAAAGTCTATTACCTGCTTAACTTTAAAATGACAAAATTTATCACGGGATAACTATGAATAATGGGCAGTTCGAGTAACAAATATGTGTTTCTTTTTTAATTCTGGAAGTTAAGTGGATATTATTAGAATCAATAGCGTTCGACTCTCTGGTTGTAAATATCGAATGAGAGAGGGAGAGAGAGGGAGAGAGAGGAAAAAACATCAGTCTACAAAACGATTCAATATAATTACTCGATTAAAATAGAAGTTTAAGCAACAAGTTGCAAATGGCATTTTTTTCAGCGTGGGTCTTTTATATACAAATACGTGTACCGAGTAGAATAGATACGAACAAAACAAAATGAAGTTGACTTCATAGCTGTCGGTCACTATTGCTAGTACCAACCATTAGTGTCTTCTTTTTAACTACAAGGACATCGCCGCCACCGGCTCTAAGTGTGTGAGTACGGCACGGAGTAAAGGCGCGGGATTAGAACCACCAACCTCTGGATTGTGATTCCAGTGCGCGGTCCGATTGATCCACAGATAGATAGTTACATTGCAAAATATATTTCGCAACGAGTTGAATACAACAATTTCTGCAATTCCAGGAAACACTCTTTGAATTGAATTCTTCCAGTAAAACGTTTGTTTTCCCGCTTGAATGTTATTTGCCGTCAAGATAATTGTCCAACATCAAACAACAAAGTATCACTTTTCAATCTTATTATTATTACACAAATGGAAACTCAAAGTACTATTCAGTACTGTTTTTTGCCATGAAAAGTAGTTCGTTTCACAATGACAACGCAAATAAGTAGTTAGACAACAGTATTCCCATTTTTTTCTGCAATTCCGTCGTGAAACTATTTACTTTTCCTGTCATACTCGAACGACGAAAGAGTCTGCTTTTCAAAACAAAAAGCTGGAGTGCGGGAAAGTTCACTAGATTTACAAGCGTCGGCTTTTTGGTTTTGTTAATAGAACGTAAAAACTGACACCTTACTTTTCAAACGTTTTATTAGACCTGAAATTAAGACGCCTCAAAAACATGTGACAGTGAAACATTATTGCAATAATCAATATCTACTCGGTTGGAACAGTCGCTGAATGGAAAACAAATACGTTTTTTTCACAAATAGGTTTATAATTCAAGTGTAGTTTTCGGAATTACAAAAACAATATATGGAACTCGCTGCAAAATTTGATTTTTTCAACACTCGTTGCGTTTATCCAACTCGGCAGAGCCGAGTACGACTAGAGAGCCTGGAGCTTATTAGAGAACGGCATCCCAAACCATAAATACCTACCAATCGAAGCACGAGAACTGTCAAACGGAGGTACCAATCGAGCAAAATCCTGCTTCGTTTGGTACTTTTGGTTTGAGATGACCGTTCTCTGATAAGCTTCAGGCTCTCTAAGTACGACTCGTGCTGAAAAAATCTACTTTTTGCATCTTATTGCATAAACTACACAAAGAAAAAAGAGCTCCCAAAATCGTGAACAAGCGTTCATGAAAATGGGAACAACGAACAAAGTGTTCAAATTCCATGGTCCTTTTTTTTCTCCGTGTACTATTTCCTGATACCCAGATATCCCAGATGGGAGTGAATCGTGGCAATGAACAGCAAGCAAAAACAACACACCTCACCCGTGGATTTCTATAGAGCTTTATGATGTTTCGCGTACGCACACTAGCGCACCATTTGGTTTTGCTGGCTGACAAAACCCCGATGGAGCTCACATACCCACTTTAACTTTTGGGGGGGGAGCGGGCGATTATCGTGGGTTGCCAGTGCCAGTTCAGACCCTTCATCCAAGACGCAATCCCTAAATCCAAGACGCAATCCCTAAAAAAAAAAAATTTGTGTTGCACACGCACACCACTGAACTTCTTTTTTGCCCACACGCATACACCCTCTTACGAAGCGTTACGATACGACGAACTGTCATTTTTTTTTATTTTGTCGGAACGTAGGCTTCATCGTAATCTGTTCGGTTCGTACCTTTTTTTTGCCATTTGCCAAGGATTGGACAATCCGTTGCTGTGTCCACCTGTGGTGGCGCAATTGGTGGAGCGGGAAGAAACGTCCAGGAAGCGGCGGGATCACCCGCGGAGCATGATCGGAGGAATCAATCCGGAGGAAGAGGACAACACGTGGCAAACAAACCTAAGTGTCGCCCCAGATGGCGAGAACCGGCCAGTGTGACCACGATCGGATGTTTTCACGAGCAGGAGTTGGAAACTAAAAGAATATCCTCGGGGACCTTCTGGCGATGGAAGGTTCCGGCAGTTAGTGCTCCAGGTTGGTTGAATGTATTATGTTTGAAATGTAAATTCTGTACGGGATTCCTTTTTAGTTGTCCACCTAGCACGGGAAAAACGGCATCGGCATCTGACAAACCACATGGTCCAAAACAAAACCATCGATATTATCAACGTGCCGCCCTCCATCGGGTCACTGGAAAAGGGGTGACGTCATCTTCCGGCAGTGCACGGCGCTGCCTTTTTCTCGCAAAAAGTCATGCCGAGGAAGCCTCGTCGTAGTGGTCGTCCTGTAGCAGAGTTGAACGTCAAACGTGCAAGATTGCGACAAGTGCTCGGAGTTTGCTGCCCAAAACGACTTCACTGAAGAAATTCAGTTTTTCGGGACGGTCCTGGATCCAGATATCAGAAGCGGATGTAGCATCGACCGGGGCAAACCATTTGCAGTACCTGATGTAGCTGCTCACCATCAGAGCGAAATCTGGCGCCGCATGCTCATGAAGAAAGTCATGAAAAACGTCGTAGCCGACACAAACCAACAGCAACAGCAGCCGGCAAGTCAACAGCCGCGCATTCCGGCCTCACATCCAGAGATGAACAGCGCAAGATGCTGCAGGCCTTCGAACCGGCCGTCCAGCAGTTTGTCCAGTTCGTCTGCCCCAACATCCAGCGCATTATGTCGCAGATTCAACATCTTGCAACTTCAGGGACGCCACGCCGCCGGGGCCGGCCAAGGTCGCTTCGGCAAGAGTTTCGTCAGCGTTGATTAGCTAAAGTGCTGCACATTTGTTCCTATTTTTTTCTATTTTCGAGAGAGAATTGACTTCTCGCACCCTTTTTGTTCCGCTTCATCTGCAGGAAAGTAGCTTTTCTTTAACTATTCAAAGTTCATTTTTTTTTAATTTAATTTGAATTTCACCTCAAAACAATAATTTTTCGATCCATTCTTAACTGTGTTTCGTTCCCTCGCTATTTTTTACGACTTAAAGTTGCCATCATTACTAAATATTAAAAAATGCAAAAGTTCTTAGTTACAAAAAAACTAAAATACAAAATCACAAATTACAAAATTTTAAAATAACACAATTACAAAAAAAAACAAAATTATACAAAATTGCCTAAATGCAATTTTACCTAAATTTCACTATATTCATCAAAATTTTGCTTATTTTACCAAAAATGATTTGAAGTTCACAAATATTAACTATATTAATCAAAATTGAATAAAATTGAACTCAAAAAAATGTCATCCAATAATAATAAACTTACCTCGTTTTTATTTAATTTACCATAATTAATTTAATTGTGTAACTAAATTCAGTTAGTATTAATTTTTTTCTAATTTTATACTGAATTTTAACGAAAATTTACTAATTTTTAACTTGTAGTTACTAAGTTTTACAAACTTAAACTAATTTGTACTTATCTGTTAAAATTTTACAATTTTAGACTAGTCTTATTCTATTTAAACTGAATTAAACTTATTTTAAGTAAATTGAACCAAATTTTAATCTATTTTCCTAAATTTTACTTCATTTAACTAAATAAAACAAATTTTGCCATGATTAAGTAATTTAAATCAAAATTTGCTTATTTTTAAGTTCTATTCTCTTATTTTGACTTATTTTGAACTACCGTCATCAGGGGTAACATTGAGTATGTGGGGTGAGATTGGGTCATACAAAAATGCTGAAATTTGTATGACCCAATCTCTCATCAGGGGTGACATTGGGTCTGGGGGTGAGATTGGGTCATACAAATTTCAGCATTTTTGTATGACCCAATTTCACTCCCCAGACCCAATGTCACCCCTGATGACGGTAACTAATTTGAAATTTAGAAACTAATTAATACCTAATTTAAGCTTATTTAAACTAATGTTTACTTTATTTCGACTTATTGAAACTAAATTTGATTAAAGTTAACTAAATTTAACTTAATTCAATGTAATTTAACTTAATTCAACTTAATTTTACTAATTTTTACTAAATGAAACTTGATACTCAATCAACGTAAATCATGTTCAATCAATTTAAATTAAGATAAATTAATTTAAATTCAGTTAAATTTTGCTAAATTTTGTTGAATTTATGTATTTTTTTAAATAGAATTATATTTAGTTAAATTAAGTTGAAATACGTTGAACAAGGTTAAATAAAGTTGAATTATGTTAAATTTAGCTAAAAATAAAGAAACATAGATAGACTTAGTTAATTGAACATTATTAAATTTCAAATAACTTTATTTAACTTGGGTTATTTAAATTAAGCTTTATTTAACTTAATTTATCTTTATTAAACTTAAATTACCTTAATTTAGCTTAATTTATCTTTATTTAAATTAAGTTATTTCAATATTTAGCTAAAAAAGAAACTAAGATAAACGTAGTTAATTGAACATAATATAAATTCAAATAACCAAATTTAACTTAGATTTTTAAAATAAAGCTTTATTTGACCTAATTTATTTTTATTTAACCTAAATTTCCCTTATTTAGCTTAATTTAGCTTTATTAAAATTAATTTAACTCAATTCTACTAAATTTAACAAAATTTAACTTAATTAATCTATTCTGAACTAAATTTTGCTTAATTTATCTTTATTCAACTTAATTTAAATAAACTTACCTAAATTAAATTTAATTTAGTTTAACTTAATTTTACTTGATTTAACTTAATTTAACTTGATTTAACTTAATTTAACTTGATTTAACTTAATTTAATTCAACTTAGTTTAACATAATTTAACTATATTTAACTTAATTTATCTCAATTGAACTGTATTTAACTAAATTTAACTTAACTGAATTTTATTTTACCTGATTCATCTTTATTGAACTTAATTTACCTTAATTTTACTTAGATTATTTGAATTTATCTTTTATATCTTAATTAAAATTAATAGTACCTAATTAACGTAATTCAACTTAATTTTACTGAATTTAACAAAATTTAGCTCTATTTCACAAAAAATAACTAAATTCATCTAAATTCAATCAAACTTAATTTAATTTGACGTAATTCAACTTATTTTAACTTAATTTAACATAATTTTACTAAATTTAACTCAATATAACGTTAATTATATTCAATCAATTTGAATTAAGATAAATTTTGTTAAATTAAGTGAAATTTTAACTAAGTTTGATTAAATTTAGTTAATTTTTACTTAATATAACGTAATTCAAATAAATTTATCTTAATTTAACATAATTTTACAAAATTTAACCTAATTAAACATTAATTATGTTCAATCAATTTAAATTAAAATAAATTATCTTAATTTAAGTGAAATTAAGTAAAATTTAGTTAAGTTTGATTGAATTTAGTTGAATTCAGTAAAAAAAAATAAATATAATTATATTTAGTTAAATGAAGTAAAATTAAGTTGAATTAAGTAGAATGAAGTTAAATAAAAATGAACTATGTAAAATTTAGCCAAAAAAAACTTAGTTAATTGAACACAATTTAACTTCAAATAACTTAATTTACTTCAAGTTATTTAAATGAAGCATTTTTAAACCTAACAAAAATTTTCCTTATTTAGCTAAATTTAGCTTTATTCATCTTTATTTAAATTAATTTAACTAAATTTACTAAATTGAACAAAATGGAACTTAATAAATCTATTGTGAACTTAACTTTGCTTAATTCATCTTTAGTTTACTTAATTTACCTTAATTTAACTCAATTTATGTTTTTTTAACGTAATTTAAATAAATTTATCTTAATTTAATTTAACTTCATTTAATTTTATTTTATTTGATTTAGCTTGATTTAACTTAATTTAACTAAATTTTACTTAATTTAACTCAATTTAACTTAATTTAACTTAATTTATCTCATTTAACTAAATTCAACATAACTTTTTTTTTCTCGAGTTTTATTTTACCTGGTATATCTTTATTGAACCTAAATTACCTTAATTGAACTTAGTTTATATGAATTGATCTTTATTTATATTAATTTAAATTAATTTAACTTAATTAACGTAATTCAATTTAATTTTACTTAATTTTATTCTATTTAACAATTCAACTGAATTCAACTCAATTCAGTCAAACTTAACTGAGTTTAACTAAATTTAACTTAATTCAATTTAATTTATCTTAATTTAAATTGATTGAACATAATTTACGTTAAATTGAGTTTAATTTAGTAAAATTATGTTAAATTAAGTAAAATTTAGTTGAATAACATTAAATTTAGTTATGTTTGATTAAATTTAGTTGAATATAGTTATTCTTATTAAATAAAATTTAATTTTTGTTAAATTTAGTAAAATAAAGTTGAATTACTTTAAATTAAGCTTTAAAAAACATAGATACACTTAGTGAATTGAACAAAATTCAACTTCGAATAACTTAATTTCACTAAGATTATTTAAATTAACTAGCATTTAACATTATTTAACCTTATTTAACTTTAATTACCTTAATTAATCTAAATTTAGCTTAATTTATCTTTTTCAACTTAATTTACCTTAATTTTACTTAATTTATATCAATTTAACTTTATTTAATTTATGTTATCTCAATTTAAATAAATTTAACTTTATTATCGTGATCTACTTTATTTTTTACTAAATTGAACTCTAATTAACAAAAAATAACTAAATTCAATCAAACTTAACTAAATAAAACTTATTTTGACCTAATTTTATTTTAATGTATTTTAATTTAATTTAATTTTACCAAAAAAAAACACTAAATTAAGTTAAATTCTATTAAACTTTATTAAATTTAACGTATTTCATTTAAATTTAACATAATTTATCTTAAGTTAACTTAATTTATATTATTTTTTCTTTATTAAACTTAATTTATTATAATGTAATTTAACATAATTGAACTTTATTTAATTTAACTTAATTGATCTTAATTAATCCTAATTTATCTTTATTTAAATTAATATGACTCAATTTATCATAATTGAATTTAATTCAACTGAATTTATTTATATTTAACCGTATTTAACTTAATTAACAAACATTAAACTATTTGTTACTAAATTTGTATTAATTTAGCTGACTTTTACTAAATTTTACATAATTAAATCAAATTGACAAAATTTAACATAATTTTACTTAATTTTACTAAATTTTACTCCAATAATAATAAGTTTAGCCTAATTTAACTTTATTCAACTTAATTTAACTAAATTTAGCTTAATTCAACTGAAATTTACTCAATTTAACTTAATTTCACTAAATTCAACTGGATTTCACTACATTTAACTTAATTTACCCTAATTTTAATTAATATAATTGAATTAAATTGAATGTAACATAATTTTACAGATTTTATTAAATTTAACTAAATTCATCTACATGTCGCTAAATTTAACCATTTTCAGTTAAATTTAACTAAATTAAGTAGAATTCAGCTTTTTTATTTTTTCTAAATTTAAGTAAATTTTACCTAGCTAACTAACTTTAACTAAATTGAAACTAGCTGGAATTAATTTTGTTAAATTTTCACTTATTTTTACTTAATTAAACTAAATTTGCTTGTTTTTAGCCTATTTTTTTTTATTAATTTATTTAAATTTAACTCAATTAAACAAATTAATACTAAATTTAACTTAATTTAGCTAAATTTAAGTAAACTTTACTAAATTAAACTTATTTTAACTTGATATAAGTTAATTAAACTTAATTTAACGTTATTTAACTTAGTTTACTAAAATATTACTAAATTTAGCAATATTTAACATAATTTAACTTTACTATACTTTATTTAACTTGATATAACTTTATTTCACTTTACTTAACTTTATTTAACATTATTTAACTTTATTTAAGTTTATTAAAGTATATTAAACTTTATTTCACTTTATTAACCTTTATTTAACTTTATTTAACTTTATTTAACTTTATTTAACTTTATTTAGCTTTATTTAACTTTATTTAACTTTAATAAACAAAATTTTACCTTAATTTAACTTAGTTTATCTAAATATATCTTAATTTAACTTAACTTAACTAAATTCACTATATTAAACAATACTTAGCAAACCCAATTTAACTATAATTTAATTTAGTTTGAAAATTAACTTAATTTATCTAAATTAAACTTAGTTTAACTAAATTTAACTAAATTTAAGAACAACTGATTCTAACTAAATTTAAAGTCAAATGATTCTAACTAAATTCAGCTGAATCAAACTAAATTTAACTGAAATAAACTAAATTTAAATAAATTAAACTAATTTTACAAGGTTTAACTTGATTTAACTAAATTTTGCTGAATTTAACATGTTGTAACTAAATTTAACTTAATTTTGTTTTATTTCACTAAATTTTACCGACTTTAACTTAATTGAACTAAATTTAACAACATTTAACTAAATTCAGCCAAACTTTACTAAATTTAACTAAATTCAACTAAATTTGACTAAATTTAACTAAATTTAAATACATTTAACTAAATTTTACTATTTTTAATTATATTTAACTAAATTTTACCAAATTTAACTTTATCGAACTATATTTAGACAAATTTAACATTTTTTTTTTTTCTATATCTGTCTTAGTTTAACTGAATTCAACTTAAATTAGTTTACTATAGCTGAACTTATTCAAAATTAACTAAATTTAACCAAAATTAACAAAACTTAACTAAAATCAACTAAATTGAACTAAATTTTACTAAATTTAACTTATTTAAACTTTATTTTACTTAAATTAAGTGAATTCATCTGAATTTATTCAACTTAATTTAACTTTATTTAGCTTTATTTGACTTAATTTAACTTAATTTAACATTATTTAACTTTATTTAAATTAACTTAATTTAACTTATTTTAACTTATTTTAACTTAATTTAACTTGATTTAACTTAACTTAATTTAACTTGATTTAACTTAATTTAATTTAACTTAATTTAACTTGAGTTAACTTAATTAATCTGGACTTACATTTGACTGAATTCAAATAAAATTAACTTAATTAATATATTTTTTTATGAAATTAGTTTAATTATATTCAAATTAATTCAGTTAACTACATTTAACTAAATTTGTTTAAATTTTATTAAATTTAACTAAGTTTTATCAAATTTAACTAGATTTATGGAAATCTATTTCAATTTTACTTAATTTATTTAAATTGAACTGAAAAATACAATAAATTCCTTTGAATTCAACTAAATTCATCTAAATTTATCAAAATTAATCTTAATGTAACTAAATTTAACTATATTCAAATAAGTTCGACTAAATTTAATCAAATTTGACTTGATTTTACTTAATTCACATCAATTTAACTTAACTAAGCTAAATTTGACTGTAATATATTACATTAAACTGTTTTTAACTAAATTAAACTAAACTACCTAATTTCAACTAAATTTTAATAATTTCTACTAATTTTAAGTTATTAAAACTATTTTATCAATAGTTTTATCAATTTCAGTTATTTAAACCAATAGGACCAGTTTAAATTTATTTAAACTTATCAATTCAGCTAGTTTTAAATAGGTTTAGTGGCTTTATTGTGATTTTAAGAATTCTTTGAATAAACATTTTAATCTGTTTTGTTTTTTTGTCACCCTATTTGTATTGATCACCCTAACCGCTTTAAACTGAATCCGGAAATACTAAAGAAGAAGAAGCACCCCCAAAATGCGCCCGTTCCGCCATCGCTTTTTTGCCCGTTATCGTGGTCAAAACGGGCCCAAAAGCGTGCCACAGACGGGCGTAACACAGCGGCCAAAATGCGTAACGCCCGCCTAAATGTTGCATTCTGGCACGCAATGGGCCACAACGAGGGGAAAAAGCGTGCTGAAAATCGGGCCCGCTTTCAGGCAAAACGTCCCCGCTTTTTGGCTGTTTTCCGCCCATTTTTCTATGTGGGTATAATACCAAACGTTTTGCTTGATAGTATGTGTGAGTCCCGTGTAAAAAGTGACAGTTCGTTACTTTTTAGTTTGACTTTGTCCAACCAACGGGGAACAAACTAAAAAAGTGTCAAACAAAAAAGTGACCAACCACCGGGGGTTGAGTGTATTGCTTTTATTGCAGACCCGATATTGAAGGTATTCCCACATAGAAAAATGGGCGGAAAACGGCCAAAAAGCGGGGACGTTTTGCCTGAAAGCGGGCCCGATTTTCAGCACGCTTTTTCCCCTCGTTGTGGCCCATTGCGTGCCAGAATGCAACATTTAGGCGGGCGTTACGCATTTTGGCCGCTGTGTTACGCCCGTCTGTGGCACGCTTTTGGGCCCGGTTTGACCACGATAACGGGCAAAAAACCGGTGGCGGAACGGGGCGCATTTTGGGTGTTCTTCTTCTTCTTTATTATTTCCGGTTTCAGTTTAGGGCGGTTAGGGTGATCAATAAAATTAGGGTGACAAAAAACAAAACAGATTAAAATTTTTATTCAATTAAATCTTACATCAACAATACAAACATAATCTAATTTTAACTAGCTCAGATAAATATAAGTTGGGTTAGTAAGATTACATGACTTTAAATAAGTCTTATTGGTTCTAATAGCTGATTTTGCTAAAATTAGTTTACATAATAAGATATAAGTAAATTAAATTAAATTATGATACATTAAGTTGAAATCGTAAAATTTAGGTAAATTGAGTTATGTTTAGTTTCATTTAGTTAAATTTGGTTGAGTTTATTTAATAAGTCAAATTTAGTTGAGTTAAGTTCAATTAAATTTTAGCTAACTCAAGTTTAATTTAATTCAACTAAGTTAAATTACGTTGAAATAAATGAAAATAAGTTAAATTCAGTAAAATAAAACGAATTTAGATAAATTCACTTAATATTAAACTAAGTTCGTTAAATCTAATTAAATTAGGTAAAATTTAGTTAAATATAGTTGAATACAGTGACATTTAGTTAAATTTAGATCAAATAAGTTGAATTTAGATAAATTAAGTTTAATGTAGTTGAATTTAGTTAAATTGAGTTAAATTAAGTTGAATTTAGATAAGTTTAATTGAATTATGATAATTTATGTTAAAATGAGCTAAATTTAGTTAAATTAAGTTAAATGTAGGTAAATTTAGTCATATATAGTTAAATTTGTTTAAACTTGGTTAAATATAGTAAAGTTTATTTGAAATTACTTATTTTTTGTTAAATTTTGTAAAATTGAGTAAAATTTACTAAACTTTGGTTGAATTAACTTATTTTTTGTTTCATTTAGTTAAATTTGGTTGAGTTTATTTAATAAGTCAAATTTAGTTGAATAAAATTAGTTTTTGTTAAATTCGCAATTCGCAATTTTCAGTGTAAGAACGGGCCTTGACCGATCTTATGGTCTAGGTTCCCGACGAACACGCACTGCCCTTACACCTACATCTCACCCTTGCTCTGAGTCAGTACGAGCAGCACGCTAGAACACGCTTTGAGTGTTCGTGCCAGGCATGCACACCTTCTTTTCCGGTTACGCATTTTAACTCGGCCGGGGGGTGGTACATTACGTAGGGTTTGATGTAAGTATAAGCGCCTAACCATTTATAGTGTGCCTATCAACTTTCAACAAAGCAAAAACTGTTTTATTTTAGTTTGAATTCAAAAACTAATTGTTATTTACTGTGTACTGTTTTCTCCTGAAATCTTCCCTAATGTTGAATCGTGTTAATCTGTTGCTATTTCTTCTGTCGCGGTGTTTTGTTACAATGTTTTGGACCTAAGCATGTTATTCAAAATTACCAAAAGTACAATAATTTTATGTGTGTGATCATTCAATATACCAAGTAAGGACTCGAACCATACTTGTTTGAAGAAAAGGGCGTAGATTTAAACAATAGACAATAAAGGAAAGCTAACTACATAAAGTTCGATACTGAAAGAATAATTGTAGTTTGAAGGAAAGGAGAGTAGGAGCCGATGAAAATTACATTTTAATAAATAAATAAGAAAATGGGTAAAGGAAAGATCAATGTTAAACAGAAGTTAAAATCGTTCGCATATTAAGGGAAACTGGTTTTGTTAGGGAAAACACGTTTCAGTATTTATTGGGAAATGAGAGCAGAAGAGTAGAAAGATGAGTGAAGCAAAATTAAAGTACAGTACTTATTCGATAACTGAGCTTGTTTGACTGGACTACTTGGGCTGTAGCCCACTTAAAAAGCAGACAAATGTAAAATAACCAAACAAACCGGAATGATTCAGCAAATTAGAAATCATATTTAAGTTTTAATTAAATGTTAAGTCAAAATTAAAGGTGAGCTCTGAAAGAAATTTAAGCAACCATCATTTTACATTTGTAGAGAAAATGTTATGCATCGGTCCCCTCGTCATCAGACCAGTTTGCGAGCAACATTCGGTAACTGTGCTACATTCTCAGCCAAGTTACCGAACAAGTACTGTTGTTGGAAATATGCAGAAGAAAAACCCCGTGCTGCGATGTTCTAGGTACATCCACAACAGTTCGTTCAACATGCTGTGAATCAAAACAATACCTTCTACAATCACAAATTACTTCCCTTTCCCACATTGCCGCTTTATAATGTAGTCCATGCTCTGCAAAAAAAAGGGATGTTAGTAAAATATAAACACTATAAAATATCGATACAGTTACTTTCGTGAACCTGAGTGACATCAGGGTTTCTAATGTTGTTGCTGTTGTCTCCAGTGTGATAATATCACTCCGAAGTGGTTGTCGTGGTGCAATCGTTCTCCAACCGCAGGCCCAGACACGACATGAAAATGGAAACAAACAAAAACAAAACAAAACAAAACAAAAAGATGCATTAGTATAAGAAAATAAGAGAAACGAAAGATCATGCAATCAGAATAAAATGGTGGATAGTAAACAGAAGCAGAATTAGAAAATCAGTTATACATAATAAAGATATAGAAGATAGATAGTAGCTGAAAGTGGAAAGAAGAGAAATCCCGTATTGCGATGTATCAGGTACATCCACAACAGTTAGCTCAACATGCTGTGAATCAAAACAATACCGTCTACAATCTTCCCTTCCCACATTGCGCATCCCTTTCTTTTGGCCGTCTCTACTCTGACCCTCGCTGGTCAAAGGTTTACGAGTTCGTTTCCACAGGCCACCAGCAAGGTCACGTGTTGTCATCATGATGACGAAACCAAGCCAACGTGGAGGTAAGAAAATGGGTAACTTGCAAGGAACCAGAGCAGCTGTTTTGACCAAGGTCTAGGTCAGCTAACAGCACTACGGGTGTAGTTCCGCTCCTTCCAGGATGTTCCTCACCGGGTGTCAACCGAAAAGGTATCATTTCACCCTTGGCCTGCAATAAAATTAGTTTTTGTTAAATTGAGTTTAATTCAGTTTAATTTTAGTTAATTCGAGTTTAATTTAATTCAACTAAGTTAAATTACGTTGAAAAAATTGAAAATAAGTTAAATTCAGTAAAATAAAATCAAATTTAGATAAATTCAGTTAATATTAAATTAAGTCCATTAAATTTATTTAAATAAGGTAAAATTTAGTTAAATATAGTTGAATACAGTGACATTTAGATAAATTAAGTTGAATTTAGATGAATTAAGTTAAATTTAGTTGAATTTAGTTAAATTGAGTTGAATTAAGTTGAATTTAGATAAGTTCAATTGAATTATGATAATTTATGTTAAATTGAGCTAAATTTAGTTAAATTAAGTTCAATGTAGGTAAATTTAGTCATATTTAGTTAAATTTGGTTAAAAATAGTAAAGTTTATTTGAATTTAGTTATTTTTGTAAAATTTTGTAAAATTAAGTTAAATTTAGTAAACTTTATTTGAATTTATTTATTTTTGTTAAGTTTAGATATTTTCAGATTAATTTTGTAGAATTCAGTTAAATTTTGTAAAACTAAGTTAATACTAGTTAAATTTAGTTTACTTTGATTAAATTTTGTTAAGTTTAGTATTTAGTTATTTTTTGTTAAATTCAGTTAAATTCAGTTCAATTGAGTTAAATTTAGTTAAATTAAGTTACAGTAAATGAAACTAAGTTAAATTACGTTAAATTGAGATAAGTTTAGTTGAATTAAAGTAAATTAAGTGAAATTAAACACAGTTAATTTAATTTAATTTAGTTTAATTTGGATAAATTTAGTTAAATTTACAAAAAAAAATCGTTTTTAGTTAGAAGTTATCAAAAATCTAAGAAAAATTAGATTAAATTTAAAGAAATAAATTAAATTGAATTCATTTTGTTAAATTTGGTTAACTTTAGTTAAATAAAGCTAAATTATAAAATAATCGTTTTATTTGTTTAAATTTATTAAAATTAAGATAAATATTGTCAAATTAAGTAAAATTTATTAAAATCTTGTAAACTAACAATAAATTTAATAAAATTCAGTAGAATTTTTTTAATTTCAGATTAATTATATTAAATTTAGTTAATTAGTCAAATAAAGTTAAAAAAATAGTTGAATTAAATTTATTATAATAAAAAAAGTTTTAACTTGTTAAATTTAGCAAAATTTATCAAGATTAAGTAAACTTTACTAAAATTTAGAAAAGTTGTAGTTGTAGTTGAATTTATTATTTTTTGTTATATTGAGTTAAATTTAGTTAAATTTTGTAAAATTAAGATAAATTAAGATAAATTAAGCTAAACTTAGTTAAATTACGGAAAGAGTTGAACCATCCTCCGGCTGAAAAACTCTATTTTTAATTCTTTATTAAAAAAAGGTAAGTTAAGATGAAATCAAATACAGTTAAATTAAGTTAAACCAAGTTAAATTAAGTGAATTTTGATTTAATAGAGTTTTAAGTTAAATGAAGTTATTTATCATTAAATAATGTTAAAGTAGATTAAATCTAGTTATATTTAGAAAAACAATAAGCTGAATTTTGAAATTTTCTGTTAAATTCAGTTAAATTTTGTAAAATTAAGCTAATTTTTATTACAGTTACTTAAATTATGATAAATTTATTTTAACTAATTTGAAAGATGAATTGAGTTAAAATGAAATTAGTTAGGTATAATTTAGTAAAATTTAGTTAAATCAAGTTGCATTAAGTTAACTTAAGTTAAAATAAGTTAAATTTAGCTAAATTAAGTTAAACTTAGTTAAACTAAGTAAAATCAAGTTTAATTATACTAAATGAAGTTTAATTAAGCTCACTTAAGATAAATAAAGTTCAATTAGGTAAAATTAAGTGAAATTTGCTAAAATTTAGTTAAATTAATTTTAATTAAGTTAAATTTAGTTGAATTTTGTAAAATTTTGTTATTTTGGTTAGAGTTAGTTCAATTTGGTTGAATTTAGTTACATTAGGTTAAATTAAGCAAGATTTAATTTAAAATAAGTTAAATAAAATTTAAATTAAGTTAAATTTTGGAAAACAAATTTTGTATTTTTGTAATATGTTTTTTTATTGGGCAAGTCAACATGTTAGCATAACACTTTATATCAAGTCAAGGAAGAATCAACAGGAGGTTACAGAAGAATAAAAATATTTTTTTAAATTAAGTTAAATGTTTAAAAAAGTAAAATGTAGTTGAATTGGGCTTCATTTAGTTAAATTTTGTTTGATTTAGAAAACTGTTGTTAAATTTAGCTATAATTTGTTAACTAAGTAAAATTTAGGTAAATTCAATTAAATTTAGTTGATTTTTGTTCAATTGAGTTATATTTAGATAAATTTTGTAAAATTTAGTAAACTTAAGTTAAATTATGTTGAATTAAGATCAACTTAGTTAAATTAAAATATGTTAATTACATTTCATTAAATTTAGTTACATTTGTGTAATTTATAAAAGAAATGTATACATTTTTTTATTTATTAACATTTATCTAAGTTTCGTTGAAATTAGAAAAAATATTTAAATTAAAATAAATTAAGTAAATCAAATTTAGTTAAATTCAGTTTAATTAGGATAAATTAAGTTAAATTCAATTAATTTAATTGAATTTTACTACATTTTACTTAAATTTATAAAATTTCAATAAATTTAACCAAATTTATCTAAATTTAAATTATTTAAAATTTTAATAAAATTTTATTAACTTAATTTAGTTTAAATAAATTAACCTTATAATTTAAATAAATATAACTAAATTACACATAATATTAATAAATTTAAGTAAATAGCACAATTTTTTTACAAAATTTTACTAAATTTAACTAAATGTTGAATGAACGATTATTTTTATATAAATTTATCTAACTTTAATTACATTTGACAAAATTCAACCAAGTTTAACCAAATTTTGTAAGATTTTGTAAAATTTAATAAAATTTGGTTAAATTTAGTTGAATTTAGGTAAATTTAGTTAAATTTAGTTAAATTTAGAAAACTGTTGTTAAATTTAACTATAATATGTTAACTCAGTTAAATTTAGGTAAATTTAGTAAACTTAAGTTAAATTATGTTGAATTAAAATAAACTTAGTTAAATTAAATTATGTTAATTATATTTCATTAAATTTTAGTTCGTTTAATTTATAAAAAATTACATATAATTTTTTTTTATTTTGTAACATTCATCTAAGTTTCGTTGAATTTAGTAAAAAATATTTAAATTAAGATAAATTAAGTAAATCAAATTTAGTTAAATTCAGTTTTATTAGGATAAATTAAGTTGAATTCAATTGAGCTAATTAAATTTTGCTCAATTTTACTTAAATTTACAAAACTTGGATAAATTTAACCAAATTTATCTAAATTTAAATAACCAAATAAAACGGTTTTTTATAAGATTAAAAAATTGATAATATAAATAATTTTAAATTTTAATAATGTTTCATGAACCTATTTTAGTATAAAATAATTAACCTTAATTTAAATTAATATAACTAAATTACTCTGAAAATTCATAAATTTAAGTAAATAGCACGATTTTTCAACAACATTTTACTAAATTTAACTAAATAAAAAAAATAAAAAAAAAGATTTAAAATTAATTTAAATCTAGTTCAATTAAGTTGATTTTAGTTAAATTAAGTTCTTTTAAGTCAAGTCAATAGCACGATTTTTCAACAACATTTTACTAAATTTAACTAAATAAAAAAAATAAAAAAAAAGATTTAAAATTAATTTAAATCTAGTTCAATTAAGTTGATTTTAGTTAAATTAAGTTCTTTTAAGTCAAACTAAGTTTAATTTGGTAAACTTTAGTTGAATTTAGATATTTTTTGTTAAATTGAGGAAAATTCAGTTAACTTTTGTAAAATGAAGGTAAATTCAGTATTTTTTTTTTTAATTGAGTTAAATTTTTATTTAGTTGAATTAAGTTGAATAAAATTAAGTAAAATTACGTTAAATTAAGTTGAATTAAGATAAATTATGTTAAATTAAACAAAGTTTGTTAAAATTAATAAAATTAGTTAAATTTAATTGAATTTAGTTAAATGACAGTAAATTATGTAAAATTTATTTAAACCTTAGATAATATTGGCTAAATTTGGCTAGTTTAGTTGAATTTAGATAAATTTTGTAAAAAATCAATTTAATTTAGTTAAATTTGAATAAATTTCGACTTTGGCTAGTTTAGTTGAATTTAGATAAATTTTGTAAAAAATCAATTTAATTTAGTTAAATTTGAATAAATTTCGACCAATTTGGATGAAAATAGTTAAATATAATTAAAACTAAATTTAGCCTTATTAGTTAAATTTAATAAAACTTATGTAATTTTGGTTAAATTTAGTTATGTTAAATTTAGGTTAATTTGTTTATGCGTGCAAAAGATAGATAAAAAAAATAAAATTATTTTCAATAAGTCCAAATAAGTAAACATTAGTAAAAATTAGCTAAAATTTGGTTGTAATTAGTTTAATGAATTAACATTAGCTACCGTCATCAGGGGTGACATTGGGTCTGGGGGGGTGAGATTGGGTTATACAAAAAATTAGAATGTTGTATGATCAATGTCACCCCTGATAACGGTACATCTAGTTGAAATTCGTAAAATTTTGTTTAAAAAAATGTTAAATTTTGTTCAAACTAGGTCATATTAGGTAAATTTAGTCAAAATGAGGTGAAATTTGATAAAATTTCTGAGAACTTTGAATAGTAAAATATAAACTACTTTCCTGCAGATGAAGAGGAACAAAAGCTTGCGAGAAGTCAATCCTCTCTCGGAAAAAAACAAAAAAGGAACAAATTTAATGCGCAGCACTTAAGCAAATCGACGCTGATCAGTTGAGGTTCCAGCTGACGGAACCCTTGCCGACGCGACCTCGGTCGGCCCCAGTGGCGTCACTGGGGTTGCGAGAGATGCAGCATCTGCTGCAGCGAGTTGAACAGCTCGGTCACGGTTGACCGGGGAACATTGAGTTGACGGCTGCGGTGGCGGCGCAGAGAATTGTTTCGCTCCGGCGGCCGTTAGGCGTAGTACCGACAGACTGCGCTGGATGTTGGGACAGACGGACTGGACAAACTACTGGACGGCCGGATTGGCGGCAGCCGGTTTGACGGCCTGCCCGTACAGCATCTCGCAATGTTCTTGAAGCTTTTGCGCAGCGAAATTTCTGCATGACGCTCTGGGTGTGGAACTGCAGCGCTTGCGGGGCCGGAATGTGCGGTTGCTGGTTCTTGGTGAGTGATTGCTGCTGGGCCATTACCGTGCTGGACTCATTGCCAAACCGTGACGTGGCCTTGTTGATGCGGATCGTAGGGTCCCGACGAGAGTGACGTTGGTTTTGCTGCTGGGGGAAGCGACTGGCAAAATTTCGCTCCGCTCGACTTTTTGTACTACGGAACCACTTGCTGAAGCCCGATCCGGATTTTGCGCCACTGTTGCCGGTTCCGATTTTGGTCCCCAAAATCTAAGTTCTTCACGTTGACCCCGTTCCACTGGGCCTCTGATTTGTATTCCGCTCCGGCGGCCATCCACTCCGGCTCCTCCTCGATGACCGTGTCCTGAAGGCGGTAGAAATGATAGTGATGGTGGAATGAGTGGAATGGAATTAAAGTTAAAAGCTTACCTGTAATCTGCCGGCCAAAACACACCTAAACAAAATGTTTTTTTTTTCTAAACAACAGAAAAGTTCAAACGAAAAAGTTTGACAGTTCGCGCGTTATGAAAAAAGAGAGAGTGTGCGTTTCGGCATGCACGAATTTTATTGGTGTGCGTGTACAAATATAAAACCAAATTTTTTGCGGATTGTGTCTTGGATAAAGGGTCTGAACTGGCACTGGGGATGCCCGATTGTTGCCCGCAGCCCCCCTAAAGTTAGAGTGGGTTTAATTGTAAACCTTATTGTCTTACTTTGATGGGAATCCTCTGAGGAAAGTATGTTAGGATTGGATTTAGAAATTAAATCGATTGCTTCCGTAGGTTTGAAGTTTCTAAAACATTCAATAATTTTTTATAGCAAAGACTAAAATTTGTGGTAAGGATAATTAAGAATGTATTTAAATAACGTTATACTTCTTCTATCAACCATATTCAACTACCATTTGGCTAATGTTTCTCTGTTGGCGAAGCTGTCATTTTGCACTTTCAGTTGATAAAACATCTGTAAGATACAAACCCACCCACACTCGTACACGCAATATGGTACTTGTTTTGTATGTCATCACATTCAACCAGCTTTTCGTTACGGTGGTCGAGACATCCCATGGCGATACATTGTGGGTGTGTGTGTGGGTACGATTGTGTGCTTTTTGGACATCAGTCTCTGCATCCAGAAAATGTGTGAACGCGTTCTGCTGACCCCGCACAATCCTGGTGCATACGTGGAAACACATGTTCTTCTTCACTGTCTGGTTCTCTATTAGTACGTCGATCTGTTCGTACATGGCGAATCTCTACCCGTTGAAAATGCATTCGCACTCGGGTTGGTTTGACCATGACGTCACGATTTAACTAAAATTCTGTTTTTTGTCTGTGAAATAAATTGTCAAGCTCGCAACTATTTTTTTTGTTATTATTTTTTATATTTGTAAGTCACATTTATATGACTCCTGTGGTTTGCTTTTGTTCAAATAATTGTCCCATAAGCTTTTCTTACTCACTGTTGAGTTAATGATATAGATTGAGTCTAAATCAGTTACACCGACCAACAAAATTTCTGCGCAGGTTCGACTCGAGGAAAGCATGTCCTCAGAAACACGTACACTTTGAAATTTTCAAAAATGGAATGGTTTTTCTCCAAAGTTTGTATGGAGAATTAGTGCTGCAGCACTATTTGTATGTACCTGAATTTATTGGGGTAAGTTTTATTATGAAATGTTCAATAAATTTTAATAACAGAACATTTGAAACTTTAACAAACAATAATTTCTAGTTCGATATTTTATTTTTAAGGTGACTGAACTAGCTGCAGAAATGTTGTATATAATCCATTTCTTTTTGGAAGTTCCATTAGGATGGGACCATCCATAAACCACGTGGACACTTTGTTTTAAATCTGTCACCACGACCGACCCCCTCCCTTGGTGGACAATATTCCATACAAAAAACATACCCCCTAAAGTATCCACGTGGTTTATGGATGGTCCCGATCACTAGCGTGCCCAGCTATTTGAAGAAGGCAGGGCCTCGCCTCGAAACGTCATACAGGAACAAAAGCTGCGTACCGAAGAATGGCGGCGGACGCGTTGACGTTTTGGAATTTTGACAGTCTGGAACGGATGAATTACCCTGATATCGCACATCATAAATACTGTTTCGGGGTAATTTGCTAATTTGTTAACTTGTGCCTTTTTATGGAAATTACTTTTAAAAAGTGTTTCTTCCTGTTTCTTCCGAATTTTTCATTATAATAAATTGTTATTATAGTTTGGTAGCGTCATACCAGTATAAATTCAATAATTAAATTTTGTTTTGTCTGAACTTACTGACTTATTTTGTATTTTATTGCCTAATTTTATTTTATTTATTTAATTATATATCAGTGCTAAGGGGTCGGAACCGGTGGAGTCGGGTCTTTTTTGGTGCGTTGGAGTTGGAATCGACAAATCTGAGAAGCTGGAGTCAAAATCGCTAAATTATCTGCAGTCGGAGCCACTTTTTGTTAATTTTGTATAGGCGCTGTTGTTGGAGTCAGAGTAGGTTTCCAAGTCGGATCTTTTTGGAGTGCTGGAGTCGAAAATCTCCAGAAGCGGGAGTTGTAGTCGGATTCGCTTCAAAACTATGTAGCTTTGCAATGATTTCTTGTTGTCCGAAAAACTTATATTCGGAGCGAATGTTTGGAAAAAAAACGTAGACAAACTGTTATCTTTTACAGTTTTATTGGTTGAAATCCTACATTTTCTTGAAATAGGTACATTCTTGTGTTGCAACTTCTCCAACTTCCGCAATGGAACATTCCCGGAACTTGATTCAACTCTTTCAGCTGAACGTTGCCTCGTTCGGAGGGTGCAGCTCTGTGCAAGGGCGTTCTTGTCACATTCTCCTGCTTTTCAAGCAGAACGTTGCCCCGGCCGTTGGAAGCAGTACTGAACAGGTTCGCTGTTTGTCACATTCTCCAGCTTCCGCAGCGGCAACATGGCCGGAAAGTGCTCCAACTCCTCCAGTGAAACCATTCCTTGTCCGCTGGACGCAGCACTGCACAGGCTCGTTTGCTTTTGGGAACATTCTCCAGCTCCCGCATCGGAGATCTGTCACGTCCAGCAGTTTGCTGCAAACCAGCGCTACGAAGATTTATTTTCAATATACTCATAATATACTCAAAAATCAACCAAAAGAACATACCTGGTAGTAGAAGACTTGCCATCCCCGTAGCCGACATAAACCGCTGCTGCGGTCGCAATCACCTGCAGTATCTTATGATTCTGCGAAGTATCCACATAAATACAACGCATTTTACATTTAGCAGCAGTAACTAAAACTCTTATTACTTTTGAATCAAGAAAAAATCGTGTTTACACTTCGCAATGTTTATAAACAAACGCCGCCATATTGCCAATGTTGTTCGGTAGCTTTTTTCAGGCCATCGCCGGGGCCCTGGAAGAAGGTGTGGCAATAATATGGACGTTTTGAAAATTACGTCATATATGGACACCCCCTCACCAAATTTAGAACAAATGTCTTAGAGAGGGTGGGGCAGTTGCCCCATGTTGCCCCATCCTGTGCACGTTAGTGGTCCCGATGCAGGTTCCCAACCTACAAACCAACCTACAAATCGGCCAACATCGTATGGTCGAGTTGGCTGAATGCGAATGTCAATTAGTCCGCTTACGTCTGCGTATGTTGCGTCATTGACCGATTAGTCGGCTGTTTCGTCAGTCGGTTCATCCGACTAAACCCGATTATATTTTAAGAACAGTAGGGTTTTCGCTACTCCCACATATTGCATGCAATTTTGCTTGTATGCAACAGTGACGAACCGCCCTAATTCCCCAAACAAACTTTGGAGAAATACCATTCGGCCATGTCTAAATATTTCGGCAAGACTCAAAGTGTTCGTGTTTCTTTGGAGCCCTAAAGTTCGTGCTTTCCCTCGAATGAGCCTGCGCAGTCATTTTTATGATTTTTTGTAGGTTAGTTTTAAGCTTTAAACTAAAACTAAAAATTGGTCATTTTTTATACCAGAGGATATCCAGTTTTTTGTTCGTGAAAAATTAAAACGTAGCTTTATGTGCAGCATTTCAATGCCTTTGTGTTCTCCTATGCTAACTGGATAGGAATATTAGCTTGCTTAGAACAAGAGCACAGCGGCATCGAAATAAGACATTCAATATTAAAAATAGTATTAGGTATTCAGAAAACATTAAAGCTAGATATCCCAAGTAACATGACAAATGCTTCAGATTCTTATGTAGTTTTATATTAGTTTTATTAAAAGCAAAAATATTTATTACATTTTTCACCAAACCCAACAGGTTTTATCGTCACAAAATCTAAAAATATTTTCAAGGATTCCTCAAGATATGATAAAGAAATGTGTTTAGAAGTTTTAATTCAGTTTTCAACTTTTTTCTTTTAGTAAAGTGAAGAATTCTTGGTAGAGCCTAAATCACTTAACAAAGTCTGCTTTAAATCTAAATCTAAATTTAGACTTCAGTAAGCATTTTATTAATCTTGTTTGATTTTTGCTGTCACTTCGACACATTTAGTTGTCCGTGACGAACGCAGCAGTGAAATACTTTCAGGAGGCGAGCTGTTTTATTAAATTACGTTTTTAGGTTTAAATACTAGTAAATTCTTAGTGAATTTGTTTACAAATAACTGTCTCATCAACTGTGTGCTGATAATAATAAATAGGACTGAGGTGGTGTGTTTGAATTTTGAGATAGAATTGTGAGAAAACGGAATACTGTTATTGCGCAAAATCATTTTTGTGGCAAAGTGGATATAAATTATGTTGTCTTACAATGTATCGTCAATAAACGAGACGTTTGAATGTTTTTTCGTTATTGTGTTTTTGGCTTACATTTTGGTAAAAGCCATTCAGCCTTGGTTAGAACTGCTTCAAAAATTCATGGTTTTCGAAAAGAGTTTGAAAAAACTTTTCATTCTTGAAGTTATCTTGTTTAAAACTAAAAAGATTTAATTATGTGTATTGCTACGCGCTGTCATTTACAGTTTCACATTTTGTATTAGGTAGTATGCCTTAGCGTTTCAATTCAGTAATCGGTATCCGAAAGTGAGTTAATAATTTCTTCAAAATTAAACGCCGATTCAAAAATGGTCTATACATTGTGTTTTAAGTGTTTTAAGTGTTATGTGATTAAGTGTAATTTTAGGAAGACAAATCCTGTGAATTGTGCGTGAAGCAGAGGAAAACACCGATTTTTTTTATATTATAAGTTGTTTTTCTGTTGACAGCAGAAACAGTAATAGTGAAAACTGTTATTTAAAATTAATTATGCAATGTTGGTGTTCTAAGTGTTCGATTTGAGTGGATAAATAAAATCAATTGAAAAAATCGCCCAATCTGTTTTATTTCGAAACTTTCCCTCTACCAGATCTATACCAATCAATCAAAATCAGCATGCGTTACGGATTTGGCATTACGCGATTTTATCTTGATAAAAGCCAAGTTAAAACCTCCTTATATTCTCTAGTTCTTGAGTATTCTCTAAAAAGAGCTTCTCCCTTCCTGACACTCTTGAGAAGTTTTTAACAAGAGCATTACAAGGTTCAAAACATTTAAAGCAGTTTTATTTGAGTAAATAGAGTTTTGATTTCTTTAGCCATGTTTGCAGAGCTGAAAATTGGCTGAAAAAAGCAGCCATGTTGAATTTATGAAGAGGAAGCCAAATAAAATGTTTTCTGTTTCAAAAATCGATGTAATTTTGGGAAAAATATCAAGGGGGATAATTGTTTTACGAAAAATTAATCAGTGAAATTTCCGTGGCATAGGGCTTACGGGGTATATCATTGATGAAATTTTAATATTTTCTCTAGAATATAATGATATCATATTTATTATTTGTGTATCGAACTTGGTTCTAAATTTGGTTGATTTGACATGATGCAAGACTGAAAGGTGTCAAATCATGTTTTATTTTGCTTTTAAAAAATTCTGAAAGTTAGACTGAATGCTTCTTGGTTTTGAATAATTTTTAATGAGATTTGAAAGAGTTTTTGCGAACCAACATAAAACCTTGAGATAGGATAAAAACGTTTTAAACTGGTCTTGGATAATAATCTTTATAACCTCCTTAATGGGTCCACTTTGCACTTAACGTAGGTTTAACTCTTATTTAATGCGGCTTTCAGGAGTTAAATGTTTTATTTCCATTTTTTTTAATGCTCATGAATACCTCTTCAATAGTGTTAAAAAACTTCATTTGTTACTTGGGATGCTATCGAGAAATTAAAAGTGAGAGTGTGTGCAACATGCAGTTAAACTTTCTGTGAAGTTGCTGTGAAGATTACCATGGCACTTTAAAAAGTTTAACTCCATGTTGCACGCATACATTCTCACTTTTAATTTCTCGATAGAGTGCATAGAATATCTGAATGTTTGTATTTTGTTTAAGGGGTTACATACATGTAGAAAATCTCAAAATTTCATTTTTCCGAATATTTATCAAATCTTTCAAAATATGATTTCCAATCACTCCTGAAATTTTCATGAAGATATATTATGATTCAAGTGAGTAGAAGACGATTTAAGTTTAAAGTTTTGCCATGAACAGAGCGAACTGTCATACTTTTGAGCGTTTTTCTCGAAACAACGAGTTGATTTAATTTCGATTTTTTAAAAATAACCAAATCAAAAACTGACGATTTGTTTTATGAAAAACAGAAAGATATTTTTATCTTTTTTTTAAATAGACTTTTTTTAAAAATCGGCCTTCACTATGCATACGGGACCGGCTTAATGAGTCATTTGAGTCAATTTGGTCAACGCAGTGTTTAGATATCGTGACACCCGTTTTTTGAAACTGCTTTCTTCAAATAGCTCTATATCGGCAATGATGCAACCGAATATCTTGAAAATTACGCTCAAAATGTATATTTTAATGCCCTGAAATCAAATTAACATTCCAACTCCCAAGGATCCAAAAAAGTTGGAACGGTAACTTCAACTCGCTGGTTCTCGGGCATAACTCACCCAATCAAGACAATTCTTTTTTTCAGTGATTTGTTAGGATGCCTACAGTCATCCCACATATTCGGAACGGTTTACAGATCGGCCAATGTTCAACAAATCATAGAAAATCGTTAATTGAACATAATGATTTGCTTTTACCTTCATGTGAAAGCTTTTCTTGCGATCTTTCGATTGATGTATAGACCGGCTGTACATTTTTACGTTTTATATCAAGTTTTTAAAGAAAAACATTGACCCTTGAAATCCACAAATTCGGAACACTTTTTTTCTTACGATGTAAACAAACTTTTTTTTCTATCCAGGAGTACATATTTTTACAAAATACTAACTTCACACTCTGAAACCAATAAAACACATGCTTAGTAATGTTTTATTAATGGTCTGATAACTTTTTTTGTGAAAATATCAGTTAAATTCAGGTGTTCCACAATTGTGGGAGGCACAATAACATCCCACAATCATGGAACAGGCAATTTGGAGGCAGTGTTTTGCTGCTCTGGAGAAAATGATCTTGAAATGCAGTTTTTGTTGAAAAAGTACTACTTTTACTAGTGGAATAGCAAGATAATGTACAAATAAAGGTCCTAAAAATAACAGGGTCGACAGAAAAGTTGCATTTGGCATCCTATTGACAAATTACCATCAAAGTGTTCCGAATTTGTGGGTGTTCCGAATATGTGGGATGACTGTAGATGATCCTAGAACTTTGCAGAACTTAATTTGATCAAATCTGTGATTTATGCGATCAAAAACATCGTTCCAACTTTTTTTTTCGCGTGTAAAAAAAATCGTCTAAAATTCCGCGGAGGCAGTCATTTTTAAAAAAGGTGGAACGATGTTTTCGGTCGCAGAAATTACAGATTTGTTCAAATCAAGTTCTGTAAAATTTTAGGAACATCTAGACATTCTTATAAATCCTTGGAAACAAGAATCGTCCCGATTGGTTGAGTTATGCCCGAGAACCAGCGAGTTGAAGTTACCGTTCCAACTTTTTTGGGAGGCTTGGGCGTCCGTGTAAGTTGGACATGCGTTGGGCGTTCCAGTGTTAAAAAAAGTTTTGGTGGGTGCTCGTATCAAACCTTGACATTTTTGCCGATTTACATGTATGTATCCCCCTAATATATATAAAAAATAGTATTAGTTTGATTAAGCATGATTGCACTTCACTTCAAATAATGACTACCAAAAACTCAGAAATACTATCATACTAGAAAATGCAGTATGCAGCAAAGTTTTTTTAACCTGCAGCTGTCACAGCTGCATACTATCACTTTACGCAGATATTATGCTGTGCAGCAGAATAATTTGCAAACAGTAATTTAATTTCCCCGGAACAAACGATGATCAGCGGCAAAATGGTTCCAAAAGTTCAACAGGTTCCGTCTCACGGATGCCCTGGGGCAGCTGCGGTTCATTCGTCCTGATGGGTGTGCTTTCGAGCATGCCATAGCATGGTTAACCATGGGTTCAAGGAAAACTGGCGGTAATGGAGCAAAACTGGAAAAGGATGAAGGCGGGAAATTTGCTTCGTTCCAGGTTCTAGTGGAGAGTGAGTCAGACGACGACGACGACGCATCCTTCCACCGTTTTAAGATCCATCAAACCAGCTTGGTACGTGTGCACCTGGCAGGTAAGACAAACTCTGTTTCTGAAACAAGGGGCTAGCTACCCGCAGCAAGTTTCAACTTATTTTTTTTTTTTTTTTAATTTATATTTATTCAAATTTCTTTTCCATGTACATTCATTCAGTTAAAATATTATTGAGTGTCCAATCACAAACGATGACTTTTCACCTCAATTTTAAATACTAGCAACTTTCATTTATTCATGAAATATTGTAGCTTTCGCTATTCAGTGATTTCAAATGTAGGAGGTCCTACATGTACAAAAGGGAAAAGGGATACCTTAAAACTAACTTATAAACTATATAAAGAGCGGATCAATGCAGCTGAAGACTGCAATGATTTTTGTCGAAATGCATCAATTATCTTATTGGACATAACATCCAAAGTGTCAACTTCGGCTAATTGATGAAGTTCACTGGTGCTGAACCAAGGAGGAAGTTTCAGAATCATTTTCAGAATTTTGTTCTGAATCCTCTGAAGTTTTTCTTCCTGGTTAAGCAACAGCTTGTCCAGATCGGCACAGCATAAAGCATGGCAGGTCTGAAAATTTGTTTATAAATTAACAGTTTATTCTTGAGACAAAGTCTAGAATTCCTGTTTATAAGTGGATACAAACATTTAATATATTTGTTACATTTAACCTGGATACTTTCAATGTGATCCTTGTAAGTAAGGTTTTGTCAAAACCAAGTCCAAGATATTTCACTTGATCCTCCCACTTTAAATTTACCTCATTCATCTTTATAATGTGATGACTTTTTGGTTTAAGAAAATCAGCCCTTGGTTTGTGAGGGAAAATAATAAGTTGAGTTTTGCAGCATTTGGAGTAATTTTCCATTCTTTCAAATAAGAATTGAAAATATCCAAGCTTTTTTGTAATCTTCTTGTGATGACACGAAGGCTTCTACCTTTGGCGGAGATGCTTTTGTCATCAGCAAAAAGTGATTTCTGACATCCTGGGGGCAAATCAGGCAAGTCAGAAGTAAAAATATTGTATAAAATTGGACCCAAAATGCTTCCTTGAGGGACGCCAGCACGTACAGGTAGTTGATCAGATTTGCTATTCTGATAACATACCTGCAGAGTACGATCCGTCAAATAATTTTGAATAATTTTCACGATATAAATCGGAAAATTAAACCTTTTCAATTTCGCAATCAAACCTTTATGCCAAACACTGTCAAATGCTTTTTCTATGTCTAGAAGAGCAGCGCCAGTAGAATAGCCCTCAGATTTGTTGCTTCGAATTAAATTTGAAACTCTCAACAACTGATGAGTAGTTGAATGCCCAAGGCGAAATCCAAACTGCTCATCAGCGAAAATTTAATTTTCATTAATGTGCGTCATCATTCTATTAAGAATTATTCTTTCGAATAATTTACTAATAGATGAAAGCAAACTAATGGGCCGATAGCTTGAGGCTTCAGCAGGATTTTTATCCGGTTTCAAAATCGGAATTACTTTGGCATTTTTCCAACTACTGGGAAAATATGCCAAATCAAAACATTTGTTGAAAATTTTGACCAAGCAACTTAAAGTTGCTTCTGGTAATTTTTAATTAAAATGTAAAAATGCCATCCTCACCAGGGGCTTTCATATTTTTAAATTTTTGATAATAGATTTTATTTCATTCAGATCCGTATTAAAAACTTCATCTGATGAAAATTCTTGTTCAACAATATTCTGAAATTCTATTGAAATTTGATCTTCAATAGGACTCAAAACATTCAAGTTGAAATTATGAGCACTCTCAAACTGCTGAGCAAGTTTTCGAGCTTTTTCCCCATTAGTTAATAGAATATTATCACCATCTTTTAAAGAAGGGATGGGTTTTTGAGGTTTCTTAAGAACCTTTGAAAGTTTCCAAAAAGGTTTGGAATAAGGTTTAATTTGTTCGACATCTCTTGCGAACTTTTCATTTCGCAGGAGAGTGAATCTGTGGTCAATAACCTTTTGCAAATCTTTTGAATTCGCTTCAGTGCAGGATCACGAGAACGTTGATACTGTCTTCGGCGAACATTTTCAGACGAATCAGAAGCTGAAGATCGTCATCAATAATGGGAGAATCAAATTTGACTTGGACTTTAGGAATAGCAATATTCCTAGCATCCAAAATTGCATTAGTTAAAGATTCCAAGGCTGAATCAATATCAGCTTTGGTTTCTAAAACAAAATCATGATTTAAATTATTCTCAATATGATGCTGATACCTGTCCCAATTAGCTTTGTGGTAATTAAACACAGAACTATTGGGTCTGGTAACTGCTTCATGAGAAAGTGAAAAAGTTACTGGGAGGTGATCAGAATCAAAATCAGCATGAGTCACTAAAGGACCACAATACTGACTTTGATTTGTCAACACCAAATCAATTGTTGATGGATTTCTAACAGAAGAAAAGCAAGTTGGCCCATTCGGGTATAAAACCGAATAAAGACCAGAAGTGCAATCTCTGAACAGAATTTTACCATTGGAATTTACTTTTGAATTATTCCAAGATTGGTGTTTGGCATTAAAATCACCGATGTTCGAAAATCGAGATCTATGCCGAGTAAGTTTATTCAAATCCCCTTTGAAATAATTTTTATTTTCCCCAGTGCATTGGAATGGCAAATATGCAGCTGCAACCATAATTTTCCCAAAAGAAGTTTCAAGTTCAATGCCCAAACTTTCAATAACTTTTAACTTAAAGTCACGTAACGTGCTATAAGTCATACTACGGTGGATAACTATTGCAACTCCACCGCCATTTCGATTCATTCGGTTATTAGTTATAACTTTATAATCTGGATCACTTTTCAAATAAGTGCCAGTTTTTAAAAATGTTTCGGTTATAACAGCAACATGCACGTTATGAACTCGTAAAAGTTGAAAAATTCATTTTCTTTCGCTTTTAAAGAGCGAGCATTAAAATTCATAATATTGATGGAATTACTTAGATCCATGATTAAACTTCAGGGTAAGAACAACATCATTCGCAAATTTTAATCCAATCTGGATTGCTTCCATCATGGATGTAGCATTACTCATTGTTTGAATCAAACCAAACAGTGAGTTTTGCAAAAAGTCATTTTTCAAACGTAACATCGCCGAGATCAGAAGATCCCAAAGCGTTGCCAGCAGAAAATTTTTCAAATGAGATTTGAGGTACCTGCCCAATTTCAGAAAGATTGGTAGAGGATTTAAAATTCGTGGATGAACCCGAAACGACGTTAGCATAAGAAATGCCATTGTTGTTACCTAACTTTTCCACGGTAGGGGTATTTCTAGAATTGTTCGAGTGAGACAGCACGAACGTTTGATTTAAAGATGCAGGTACAACCTGACTTTGAGAAAATTTCGGTTTGGATTTCGGCTGATGCTTAGCACGAGAATCCAAAACCTTTTTCTGATGGGGCAATCCCAGAAATTTGATTTGTGATTTCCACCACAATTTGCACATTTAAATTGGGTGACTTCTTTCACGGGACAATTGTCCTTGTCGTGAGAAGAATCCCCGCAAACCATGCATTTTGGAACCATGGCGCAATGATCAGTACCGTGACCGAATGCCTGGCAACGCCGGCACTGGGTCAGATTCTGGCCATTACCGCCATGTTTCTTAAAATGCTCCCACTTTACCCGTACATGGAACAAAAACTGAACTTTGTCCAAAAGTTTCAAATTGTTGATTTCATTTCTGTTGAAATGAATCAGATAAAATTGTGAAGTCAAACCAAAGCGAGAAATATTCCCGTTTGATTTTTTCTTCATTGGTATTACTTGGGATGGGGCAGAGCCAAGCAACACCTTAAGTTCGTTTTTGATCTCATCAACCGACAAGTCGTTGGAGAGACCTTTCAAGACCGCCTTGAATGGCCGAGCATTCTTGGTCTCATACGTGTAGAAATTGTGTTTGTGGTTTTTCAAATAACCAACAAAAGTTTGGTGATCTTGTAAAGATTCCGTCAACAAGCGACATTCTCCTCTTCGACCAAGCTGGAACGAAACTTTCAAATTGCAAGTTTCCTTGCAATTCTTCAGTTGCGTTCGAAAGCTGGCCAAATCGGAGACGGAAGTCACAACAATTGGCGGAGCCTTTACTCGTTTCTCGACGGCAGAAGGCTCAGTACGAGGAGAAGGTTCCTTGTCATCAGTTTCGGATAAAACACCGAAACTGTTTGTCAATGGAATTGGAGGATTGACCTCACATTCAGAATCAGAATCAGACCTCAGAAGAGGCTGTTTTCTTTTTCTGTTTCCGTTAGCCGGTTTAGCGTTCAAACGCTTCACCGACGTAACGACCAAATCTTCAGAAGATTTGCGTTTACCTTTGTTTTGACGCATTTTGCAAGCAAAGTTCTCTTAAAAGATGGCTTCGTTTGTAAAATACAACAAAATTTCAGGTGGGGTTAGTCTTGAAAAGACTGTTTAGAATTTTGGAAAATAACTCAGGTAGTCTTTAAAAAGACTGTGAATTTTGTTTTGAAATAACTCTGAGCTTAGGTAGTAAAAAATACCGCAGCTCTAGTGTCCGTTCACCACGAAGGTTCGCAAGACACTGCAAGTTTCAACTTGTTTCAGGTTCTTGGTGAGCAGCTACGTCGTTGATTGCTAAAACATGCGCAGCAACAATTGGCAGCAGGATGCAAACAAGCCTCATAAATTTTAATACGTTATTAAGTTGTTTGCAACTCCACCATCAGCTTCGCGAATACTTGCACGGCTTCTGTATAAGCTTCATTTGGGCTAATGAAATAATAATTAGCGCGTAGAGTATATCCAACATGTGCCATACCCACACATGAACTGCAACGGATGTCAACTATGGTCTAGTTTTGAAACTAGAGAGATACTGATACAGACTTGGGAAAATGGTAGGTTTTCAACTTAGGCATTCCTAAATTTTACAAATTCTTTACTTTTTGGAAAACTTCAAGTAATAACGAAGAAAATTCAAATGACACTCTCACTTTTATGTGAAAAGTCAAGGATTCATGTTATTTTGATTTTCCCACAAACAAATATAACAAAAAGTTCCGTGATGAAAAGTCCAATAAATTAGAGAACTGTCGCTGCAAATAAGCTAAAGAACGACGACGACAAGAGCTCTCCACTCTTGGAAGAAAAGCGCAAAGAAAGCCGGAAAGCTTGAGTATTTCAGAAGCTAGAAATACTCCAAGTGCACTCCTGACCAAATTTTGCGATTTTATGCAACCATCGTTTGTACACCCTCGTCGTTTCCGTTCTGTCCTCAAGGCGGTGACATTTTTATTGACTCTGAGCACGATATGGTTGAACTTGAATTTTGTTTTGTAAATGTTGTTCCTTTTTTTTGCTTGCAGCAGCGAAACTTTAGATAGTTTTGCAATTCCGTTTAAAAGATACTGACTTTTCTTTTCATTCGATCTAATTATTTGAGTGCTGAAATTTTACATTTCAGCACTTGTATTGAAAAGTAATATTTTCACTGTTTTCAAAAACTACCTCTGCAAGCCTGCTTTGTTTAAATATGTTTATTCTGACGCCCATAGTTTTTGCCTATGGCTATGGTGACTATGGCTAACATTGCCCAACAAATCAAACTCATGACGAAACCCGTTAAAATACAACAGTAATATTTTAGATATTCAAATGTTTCGTATCAGAAAGCATGCTCCTTTCATGATTCATTGGAACAGAACAAATCATGAACTTTCCTGTGCTCAACAACGTAGAATCCATCTTCTTATTGGCAAATTCATCTTGATTTATAACTGTAATTTGTATTTGTGCATTCCCATCGGTCGCAACAAGTGGAATGATTATGAGGGATAGAAACATTATTCATCAGATTTAACGGCTCACATTCCGCAGAGTGTTTTTCCAGGGCTCTGGGAATCAAAATCGTTGCGGTTATGATGATGCTGATGTTGGTGTTTTTCGGGGGGTAAGCTAAAAATCGTGATGATGAACTCAATGCCACATGCTGACGCAAAAATGTTACCAGTTCAGTATATAACTCACAGCATACACCCTCATGCAGGATGGTCGATGTTGATAACATATGAGCATACATAATGATATTTACCCTTTCTGAAGTGTCAAGATTACGTGAACAACACAGAGATGTTTTTTAATGCAACATGATAAAAATCAAATTAATAAATAACATATGCAAACCAGGGGGATGCTAAAGGCCGCCATCTTGGGTGATTGAGATTGATAACGCGCGCAAACTGTGCACAGTGAAAACAAAAATATTTTTTTAATGATAATTCAATTTTTGTTATAAGAACTAAAGTAGTAAAAGTCATATTACACAGTAGTTAAAGTTAAACGATTCTTGTGATAAAAGTACAACTTTAAATGAGGTCATCGGCCCGGTGTGTGCTTAATATCCCAACTTTAGTTGTTAATTTTGCAAATAAATTGATAAAAATCACCTCAAAAACATAAATTAACTTTTAAATGTACATTGCGATAAAATTTTACATAAAAATAATAATTTATTTATTTTCATTTATGCCTGCAGTTTTTGTACTTTTTTTTACAGCGCGCAGTAGCTTTGTTTTGGTTCCGTAACGAAGTTCGCCTGGCGCCTTAATTGACAGCTCCCTTTTGTTCTGGTGCCGAAGTTGACAGCTTGTGTTGGCTGCGCGTGAGCTGCCTGTAGTGAGATATAGATGTCGCCCCCCCCCCCTGATGCAAACCAATTAGGATTCACGCCGACTCGGTTTTTAGGTTAGAAATTTGACAGATTGGCTGCACTGTTTACATTTTTTGCCCGTGTGTCTCAGTAAAAATGATTTCTCATGATTCCCTGCATAAATCTTAATGAAACTGGTTGCAAAAGACGAGATTTTTTTTTGCTTTAAAATAATGAACATCAATTTTTAAGCGCGCAAAAATTTGTGAACTTTTTCTTCAAAAAACATGTTTTGGAACACGAAAAAATGAGTTTCCCCGTATATATCAATGAAATAAACAGTTATATAGTTGATAACAGATGTATTAACGTACATTCAACAATTTTTATTGATTTTTGACAGACTTTCTTGCCAAATAGTCAAAATTACTATCTTTTTCTGAATTTACAGTTTTCTCATAGAAAAATCAAACAAATATTATAAAAAAGTAAAAGTAAATCTTTCCCTGTTCCTGAGGGGAACACCCTTGAAGAGTATCGGGGCCGGCATTTACAAAGCGGATTCAGTGGCAGTTTCATTCTCAACTTAATGTTAACATGTTAAGGTTAATGTTAACATTTCATAGGTCGCCTCCCTAAGGTGTCGTGATAAGGTCCAGTTTGTGACGATACACTACCTTACCTTTACTAAGCAATCGATTCCAGAAGAAAAAAGATCACCAGTTGTGTTGGTCCGAGCCGGGATTTGAACCCCGATCTACCGCTTACGAGGCGGAAGCGTTACCACTGGGCTAGGTGGCTCGGTCTAAATATTGTAAAGTTTTACACCAAATTGTTGGAAATAACTTTTCTCATCCAAATCCGGCATAAGTTTTATAAAAATGTTGGTTATGAAGGAAAAAAACACACATTTTTTCAAAAAAATATTGGTTTACGCTACTTCTTCATAGGTGGCAACATGTGTCTTTTAGCTTTGCTGGAAATCCTCTATCTCGTTCAAAACAAAACGTTCAAGAGCCAAACGACATGCGACACCTAGTGTTGAGTAGCAGAGAATGTCGATTGAAATTTTCTCCCTTTGAGGTTATATATGTGAATTCTATTTTGTTAAATTTTAGCGTTCAAAATCAACTTTTGAGCAAAAATTCGAGCTGATACTTTGTTAACTTTTGATGCTCTATCATTTTAAACAATATTATTTTTTCAAAATTTTTTTATTGCGTTAATTTATAGAGGGCAAAATGTTTACACTCGTACTACTTAAATCTTTTCTCAAAAGTTGTTCTAAGAGCTGTAAATTCAATTTTAAATTTGCATTCCTATGTAACCGAGCCCTGATAATTGAGAGATTCGACAGAAACGTGCACGCATCCTGGTGGCGAGTAGAAGCACTACGCAACGATGTTCGGAATGACAGCGTGCTTGGATTTTTTTTTGCGGTTTTTGATTTTTATTTCCTTCAAATATTTTTTAACGTCGATGAAAGTCATTGTAAAGTGTGGCAATCGCATAAACGAATCGAATGATGTAAAATCATAGGGGCTGAGTTAATTTTTCATGTTTTTTCCTCAAATTTACCAAAAAGATCTTTTGAAAAATTGATTTAAATATGATTTATTTGATTGATAATGCTCCTTATGTGTGTATTATTGATAGAACAAACTATTAGAGTCATATTACAGCATAATAACAATAATTTTCTCAAAAAATTGCCAGTTATTCGAATTTTTCCAAAAAATCACCAAAATGCATTTTTAAGGTCAATATTTTGGTCAAAGGGGAAGAGAAGTAAAGTTTAAACACTTTTACATAACATTTCATCATTACTTTTAACTTTTGCAACATTTAACTCAAGTTATCCAAAATATCGATCATCTTTTTAGAAAAATCGTTTTAATAAAATTCCAGTCACAATTAATCACTACAAATCACCACGCATTATGATCGTTAGCGAAATTGCCACACTTTGCAATACCGCACTTTTCTGAAAATGCTTGATTTTTCATCATAAACGCGATTTTTCCCTAAAAACTGTTCAAACTGTATGGGGGCTGTCATTCCGAACACCGCTGGAACAACAGCGAACCTAGCGGAAAAAACGTCGTCGAATTCTTCAATTTGAATCGTCACTCTTCGATGCTTTGCGCCATCTGTCGGAATTTTTGAGCTTTTAATCGCGAATGGCAAATTCAATAACCATCAATAATCTTTAGTGCTAACCATTAACAAGAATAAGTTTTGGGAATAAGATAACCTCCTTACTTAACCTCTCAACATCATTCCATCATTCCCTTCATCATCTGGTATCGTTCCCAGGTTTTTCCTCACCATGTATACTCAGGATGAACTTTGCTCCGGCGTGCTTCTGTGATTTCCGGACGACTTAATCATTTTACGGAATATTAAAACACGGTCATGGTTCAACATTTCCTTCTAGCACCGCTTCGTCTCCACGTGAAAATCTGTTACGGTTGTTGGTTTTCATGAAGCTTGAACGGATACGGTTAGAACGCACACTGGCCCTGGACCCCCAATGTGGTAGCTGATGTTAGTTTTCACCCTAGCATAAGGAACTTCCGTAGACTAGAGTATGGGTGACCTTAATTTATATCTTGGAAAGTATCCAGCAGAATAGATGACGTCTAGTAATAAGGTTTTTTTTTTGGAGATCACAAATGGCTTTGATTCAATGGCTAGAATTATTGTTTTCAAATATTTTGTCTTCTGAATTGTAATCTGTGAATTATTTGATTGTCAGTAGTATGGTATTTCTCAAAATTGCATTGATCAGCCACTTAAAACTCATTAATCTAGACTTTTTTATTAGACCCTATAAACAAATGTAAACATTGGGTGTAACCCGCTTAATCCGATGGACATTGACATAAGGTAAGAAAGGGATAAACTCAATGTTTAAATTTATTTATAGGACCTAATAAAACAAGTCGAGAAATTATCATTCTATCGTTTGTTACTTTTACATATTTTGACTGCCAACAATTTGGGGGAAACGATAGCGCTCCAAGGCGAGTTATGTGAAAGCATGAGGCTTATGGTTCCAGGACCACCTCCTTTAGGATTTTTTGCGAAATGATTGGGCAAGAGCCGACCAGCACAGACAAACAGACGTAAATCTCTATTCAAATTCCATCAATCACAAATTTAACGGATGTTGTTTTGGGATCGATCACCATCAAAGGATGGCGCTACAGTCGATGCGCATTTCACGATCAATGTCAATGTAGCTCTACGTGTTCCGTACATTGTATACTGCATATACAGTTTGTAAAAAAAGTATTTACACCCCTTGGGCACTATGCAGATTTTGTGATGAAACATGTACACAATTTAAAGTTTGACAGAAACCTGGTACTACGTTTTGTTCAAAAACTCTTGCCGAACATTTTGCTATAAAAAGCTCATGAAAAGATGATTTCCCTAAAAAGTTATATAGAAAATACTACTAAGGCGTCATCCATAAAGTATGTCACGCTCTAGGGGGAGGGGGTTCTGAGAAAGTGTGACATTGCGTGACAAAGGGGGGATGGGGGTAAATTTTGGCTGATTTCAGCGTGACGTACTTTATGGATGAAGCCTTACAGAAATCAAAAACGGTGGAGAAAAAGTTTGTATACCTTTCGAAAATTTAACATAAATAAAGTTATTTTTTGACAAATCACCATAAATCCAGTCTCCCAACACCAAATAGGCATTCTTGACTAATTAAAAAAAACAATTTGGATTGAATATAAAGTTCACTAAATACTTAGTATAAAAGTATATATAACTCTGTAAATTCTATATAAAACTTATCTAAACTTAGGGAAAAATCTCGTATCTTTGGCAGGTTAAGCACTCGCTCCTCACTCCATCCAATTTGCTGATTTTCACTATTTATACAACTAATTTTGCTCACTTCTTATTGAGCTATTTATCACCCGATTTCAGTTGAAAACGCTTTTAATTAGCTTTAATTGAATGTCAAAGTTCTGACCTGCCAACATTAGAGGCACGCTGGAATTAGATGCTGTTCCCCTACTTGCTTTAATCGCGGCGAGGTAAAAGAAGTTTAGCTTTTTTTCGCAGTTTGGATAACTTTTGTCGGATGTGCTGAAGATTTTGGTGGCGTCGATCAATTTTGCGGAAAGCAATTTTCGTTACATAATAAAAAAAGGTTCTAAGTAGATTATTGAATGTAAATATCGATCCCATGCTCGATGTTACACAAGACTCGTTTTAAAGCGAAAATTTGTATTATTCGGTGTTATCAATACGTAATGCTCAAAACATCCAGATTAAATGACTCTACAAAGGTACAAATTATCCCCGAAATAATGTGGAAGGTTGATTGGCTGGCGTAAATTTTAATATATGCCATAATCTGTGTTAATTTTAAGCTCCCTCTGTACAACGCGATGATCTTCTTATGTATAAATATGCAACTCTGTCAGCAGTGCTTTGTTCTTAAATTGATTTAATACAATAAAACTCTTAAAAACTCTTTAGCGTGTGAAAGTGAAAGTTTATCCAACACGAAAAAATATCGCACCCTATCGCGGCGTAGTGTGGCTTGTTGGAGCCAGAATTTCACCTTCCGCTGGGGGAGGAAAGCTTCATTATAACCCAAAAGGACAACTTATTCCAGAGCCAGCAGAAGCACCTCTACCGTTGCTGGAAAATTCCGCACGAATGAAGGGAGAGGTGCAAGCGTTTATGCTCACTGCTGAGAACAAGTATAAGATTCAGCTTCCTATAGTTAACATTCTTACGCGAAAACGATGCGACCGACCGACCGAGCGGCTACCCCGCATGGAATAAAATTGAGTAAGTTTTTCTCCCCGGCGGACTTGCCACCACCTCGTGATGCCCTGGCACGTGAAGCTGCGTGCTCTGGGGCCATTGGAGTTTGCGAAGGAAGAAGAAGAAGAGAGGCAGAGCATCGAGCCTGACTCACCGTAATCTCATTCACCCATTTTTAACTTAATTGAGTTTTCCGTGAGCAAATTGGAAGAAAACAGTTTAAGTAAATTGGAAAACTTTAACGCTGATGTTAAAGTCAACTTGGCTACGGCCCGATACAGTATGTAAAAAAAGTATTTACACCCCTTGGGCACTATGCACATTTTGTGATGAAACATGTGAAAAAATTAAAGTTTGACAAGAACCTAGTACTACGTTTTGTTCAGAAACTCATGCCAAACATTTTGCTACAAAAAGCTCATGAAAAGATGATTTCTTTAAAAAGTTATATAACAAATACTATTACGAAAATAAAAAAGATGCAAAAAAAGTTTGTACACCTTTCGAAAAATTAACATAAATAATGTTATTTGTTGACAAATCACCATAAATCCAGTCTCCCAACTCCAAATAGGCATCCTTGACTGATTAAAAAAATAAATTGGATTGAATATAAAGTTTACTAACTACTTAGTATAAAAGTTTATATAACTCTGGAAATTCTATATAAAACTCATCTAAACTAAATTTTGCAAACTTTTAATTCAACTAAATGTCAATATATAACCATGGAATTGCTAAATAAACATTTTGGAGTGGGAATAACACCGTTTTGGGGGTATTTGTATCGATAGAATAGATTTTTCGTTGGAATTTCGTACCAACCCGGAATTACGTCGTAGGAAAATCCGCCGGCATCCGAACCGGTCCACGATTCACAAGTCAACCTATGTGGAATCGGAAAGGGCATAAAATTTCCGATCTTTTGATACCCAAACATCTAGGTTTTCTTTACAACCTACGTTTTTAAATACCTGGGCAAAAAGTAAGTTTGATCCACGAGAACAAAAATTACGAAATTCCATACATTTTTGGCAGGTTGCTCAAACGAAACCATAACAACGTTTTTGCTTAGGTATTTAAAAACGTGGGTTTTATAGAAAACCTAGATGTATGGGTATCAAAAGATCGGAAATTTTATGCTTTTTCCGATTCCACATAGGTTGACTTGTGAATCGTGGACCGGTTCGGATGCCGGCGGATTTTCCGACGACGTAATTCCGGGTTAGTACGAAATTCCAACGAAAAATCTATTCTATCGATACAAAGACCCCCAAAACGGTGTTATACCCACTCCAAAATGTTTATTTAGCAATTATATGGTAATATATTGACATTTAGTTGAATTAAAAGTTTGCAAAATTTAGTTTAGATAAGTTTTATATAGAATTTCCAGAGTTATATAAACTTTTATACTAAGTTGTTAGTAAACTTTTTATTCAATCCAAATTATTTTTTTAATCTGTCAAGGATGCCTATTTGGAGTTGGGAGACTGGATTTATGGTGATTTGTCAACAAATAACATTATTTATGTTAATTTTTCAAAAGGTGTACAAACTTTTTTTGCACCTTTTTTTATTTTCGTAATAGTATTTGTTATATAACTTTTTAAAGAAATCATCTTTTCATGAGCTTTTTGTAGCAAAATGTTTGGCATGAGTTTCTGAACAAAACGTAGTACTAGGTTCTTGTCAAACTTTAATTTTTTCACATGTTTCATCACAAAATGTGCATAGTGCCCAAGGGGTGTAAATACTTTTTTTACATACTGTATACTGTGGAGGAGGAGAACCACGTCCGGATGTAATTGGAAATTTTTGGTAGCTTTCTTTTGATTTATTCATTTGATTCACTTGAGCTCTTAAATCGCGATGGTCAGATTCACTTAACAAGTTCCGTTGAAAGTTTGGCACCTGACAATTAATGGAAATTTCGAAAATAATTTAAAGAAACAACAACTCGCAATCCCTAGGACTTGGCGGTCTCTGTTGCAAGAATTCTACTCGGCTCTAGGAGGAAAGCACCCAAAACCACCTTTGAAATCACACTGACTTTGGGTTATGAGACCATCGACCACTTTTGTCTGCAACTTCTGGAATGATCTATTGACCTAACAATAACACTTTTCACTACAACGGAAGGCCCACTAAAGTTAGATTCTAACAATTGACGCGATGGGTTATTCTGTCAACAAGATAAAAATTTAAATTGAGTTAGTTAAAGGGTTGTTTTGCTAACTAACTATTTGGACAGAAGTCGGGCTTTTTTTATAAAAATGAGTGCGCTGCTCTTTGAAAACAAACCTACACATTTTGGTTAACCAGGCAGTAAAACCAACAATCATGTATCACGACAAAACACGTGTTACGGGTTTCAACCATTTGCAAACATTGCTGTCGATTATTGGAGAACGATTTTATGCTTGTGTTCGATTCCAGTCACTAATCCGTAAGCTTAAACGAGAAAAAGAGAGCGTAAGAAGCAGAGCCGGAAGCTCGAATGGCGTCGGGGCTCCTAAAACATGGGATATACTCTAAGTCTGTCATTCGCTTCATTTATCTCAGAATTTGCAAATCATTCCTTGGAGAGGCAAACGGAGGAAGGAAAAAGCTCAGCTTGGTGAACGAAAGTTGCTGAACAAATCGAGCGTATGAAAATCATTCCTGATGAGAGTTGAAAACGGGGAAGAAAAATTGAAAATATCAAGTACACTACCTACCGATAAAAAACCACACGTAAGCCCTTCCGTAAAGCTGCTGTTTGTACATTTCGCACAGGACCCGCCTGGCTGCGACTACGTAGAATAGTCCGACAATAATACGGGCATCTTGTCTCCGGAGATTCCGCACCGCATCGGTAGGATCGGAAAGGAATGATTGTCTTGTCACTATCTCGATTCCGGCCTCTTTGCACCGGGTCTCCAAATCCTCGACCGTCTCCACGGTGGACCGACATGGAGAGAGAGAGAGAGAGATAGAGAGAGAAAAAAAAGGAGCAAACAAACGATAGAGAATACATAATCTGTTAGTAATCGGATATGACCCGGGGGCGATACACGGATTAGAGCAACTAAGTGGCGTACAATCAAAACACAGAGCGCAATTATACGACCACTATTGGATTTACAATCGATTTCCGAATAATCCATAATGGGCTTATGTACTTACCGATATGAACACTTCTTCGGCTTGCTGGAGGATCGCTACACGCGACCACCCAAATTTTTGCATTAGTTTTATTCTAGTAGGATTATGTACAGTCGCAGACGGATGCGTCCTAAATAACGTAGGAAATCTACTTCTATCTGATAAGGCAGGGCTAGATGCGCCGTAACATAACTGGAAAGAGAGAAAATCTAATTAGATTATATGAATGGAGTGTATGTTATGATACATGGAAAAGTAGACGAATATGAAACATTTCTATGGCAAGATTTTAGTATCTTCAAAACTACGGAAACTATCAGGAGAGTAGCCGGAATCTTGGTTCACTTCAGAGTCGAGGGACATAAACTTCAAAAAATTGCAACGGCCTAACTGATAAACTGATAAACATAAAAGTACAACTTGATTGTTTTTCATTTTATTTTAGCATGATTTGTATGATGAAGCGTCGTATTTGAAATACTTAGCATCAAGGACAAAAATGGAGTCATTTAACAATCGGCAATGTTTGTTTCCGAAAATCAAATCGTTATCGTAATATAATTTTCATCTTAATTAACTTTTTTTTGTAATCTATATTCAAATCCTTCATTGACAGTCAAAGTTCCAATAGTAAATGACACCACATATATCCATACTGGTCGTAGATTTGCTAACATGCAGTCTATCTTGCTCACGTCAGTGAATTTTTACATTTGAAAGGAGCAGGATAGACTGCTTGTTCATAAATCCACATTGACCTATTCACATTGTTTTGCTTGAAATGAAATACTGTGTCATTAAATTTTAATTTTAGTTGAGAAAACAAACCACAAAAAATGTTTTGCCGCAAAACTATAAAGTGTTAAGTTTTTTTTATCTTTTATGCAGTAAACCATCTGTTGCATACAGCACAACGCCAGATCTACTCAGCATGACGTGCCGTGTCGATAAAAATAAGCATACAATTTTCGTTACGTCACACCGGTAGTGGTTGTCTGTTGCGGTAAGCGGATATTTCCCGGCAGATGCCAGCAAAAGGGACCTATCCACCCAAAGGATTTTGATTTAAAAAGGCAAAGTTTTAATAGGATTGAACAGAATAAATAAACATGCAAATTGTATGTTGTATGTCATTCAAGTTTTTTTTAACTTCCATGGATGCATACAATGATTCACTATAGCACCGATGCTAATGGTCAACCATTCTACAAGACTTTTATTTAATAATAATGCAACGATTTATCCAACCACTAGGGAGCAATTCCACATAACCACCATAAAGGTACAGTCATCCCACATATTCGGAACGGTTTCCAGATCGGCCAATGTTCAAAAAATCATAGCAAATCGATAATTGAACTTAATGATTCGCTTTTACCTTCATTTGAAAGCTTTTCTTGCGATCTTTCGAATGCTGTAACGAACATCTGCAAATTTTAACTTTTATATGAAGTTTTTGAAGAATTACATTGACCCTTGAAATCCACAAATTCGGAACACTTTTTTCTTACGAATGTAAACAAACACGCTCCCTCCGTGTACGCACGAGAGCATGCAGCTAGTGCTCAGTGCTCCATCGTTTTTTCGATTTTTTTCGCCGTAATTGATTGTGGTTACCCGCGAGTTTGCTTCTCCAGCATGCCAAAGGCTGGCCGTGGCCGTGGCAGTTCGAGTGCGGCCTCGAAAAACCCGCGAAGTTCGTCTACCGGCCGTGTGCAAAAAGGTAAACAAACCAACGCCGTGTCGACCGCCATCGCGCAGGGGAGCGTGAACGCAGAAGGCATCGACAAAAAGTTACTACATCCCGGATATGTCCCAAGATCACCAGTGCGAACCCGTTCCGGTACTTCCGGTGCCACGACCAGTGGCACATCAACATCCGCCAACATCCCCATCAGGAACGAGTTCCAGATGCTGAGCAACGACGAAGAAAATAACAACTCTGACGGTAGCAGCACTACCGACGATGACGACGACGCTGATGGTCGCGCACGGAAAAAAGTGCCGACGTCAAAAAAGAACAAATCTCCAGCGGAACGTAGACCACCTCCAATTTTTGTTTTGGACACGTTAGCGGACGATGTTGACGAGTTGCTGGAAGGCCTCGGATATTGTCTGAAAATCGGTAAGTCGGCAGTGCAAGTGATCACACTGACCAAAAAGAATTTCGACCTGGTATTTGAAGAATTGAAGCGTAGCAACTTCAACTTCTACACATTCAACCCCGAGAAGCCCCCTGTAGAGGTCGTCTTGCAGGGTTATCAAGACCGTCCGATCTCCGACCTGAAGGGTCACCTTTCGGACGCCGGAATAAAACCGCGGGAGATTAAAGTGCTCTCGCGCAAGACAACGGTAACAGGTACACACACACTGTACCTGTTGTACTTCGACCGCGGCACCGTCAAGATCCAAGACCTGCGGCGGACTAAAACGTTGGACGGTTTTTGGGTAAACTGGCGGTTTTACACCAAGAACCCGACGGACGTAGCGCAATGCCACCGTTGCCAGAAATTCGGCCACGGCTCGCGGAACTGCAACCTCCGGCCCCGCTGCGTGAAGTGCGGTGAGTCACACCTCTCGGAGGTGTGCGCACTGCCACGAAAGGCGGACTTGGGGGACAAGGCAGAACAAACCAAGCCGCACGTAAAGTGCGCGAACTGTGACGGCAACCATACCGGCAATTACCGTGGATGCGTCGCGCGCAAGGCCTACCTCGAGGAGCAGGAAAAGAGGAAGAAGAAAGCGTCCCACCCTCCTCAGCGAAGTACGAGCGCAGCCGTTCCTGCAGCTGGACAGCGTACGGTTCCAGCGGAAAACTCAGCGTTCTCTCCTGGTTGGGGGCGTTCGTTCGCCAGCGTGGTCGCTGCCGGTAGCGGCAGTACGGCCCAGCAAGAAGTCACCGGGGAAGATCTCTTCACCCTGCCGGAGTTCTTTGCTCTCGCGGGGAGATGATGACGCGGTTTCGGAGCTGCCGGAACAAGGCAGAACAATTCCTGGCCCTTGGGGAACTGATGATCAAACACATCTACAAAGGATAAATTACCTGTGATCTAGATATAAGCTTTCTCTTCCTCTATCCCCTTTCCTTTGCAATTTCTGTAAGTTTTTTTATAGTTTTTTCTTACTCTTGCTAGTGCCTTAGTTAAAGAAATAATTGTTCCTAAATGGATTATGATGCAACACACAGCTGTAAGGAACTCCAAAACTCTGTTATGCACTTCAAAATAACTCATTGTATCTTGATTATTCACCAATAAAACCGAATTGAATTGAATTGAATTGAATGTAAACAAACTGTGGATCTCTCCAGAAGTACATATTTATTACCAAATAATGACTTCACACACTGAAACCAATGAAACTCAAGCTTAGTGATGTTTTATACATGGTTTGATAACTTATTTTGTGAAAATATCAGTTAAATTCAGGTATCCCACAATAGTGGGAGGCACAATAGCATCCCACAATTATGAAACAGGCCATTTGGAGGCAGTGTTTTGCTGCTCTGGACAAAATAGTCTTGGAATGAAGTTTTTTGTTCAAAAAGTACTACTTTTACTAGTGAAATAGCAAGATAATGTCCAAATGAAGGTTCTAAAAATACTAAGGTCGACAGAAAAGCTACTTTTGGCATGCTATTGACAAATTATCATGAAAGTGTTCCGAATTTGTGGGTGTTCCGAATATGTGGGATGACTGTACAAAAAATAATGGGTCATTCTTTGCCAACGCACGAAATCGGAAAAAAATACCCCAAGTCGATAAGCGGCAGACATTTTTTTCAAATGGGTAATTTTGGTCCCTGATCATGATTTCAAGATCCATTTTTCGAAATCTCTTTAACGGAGGGGCAGTATGGCCCCTTTAATTTTTCAAATATATGTGTTTGCAACAAGAAATGGTGATGATTTGAAAATATGACTTCAATGGGACTTTTATGTTCAATTGGATGTTACAATAAACATGAAGTTATTAAATGATTTTTTTTTGTTTTGAATGAAAAAATAACACTTAAATGTTATGTCCCACTATGTTTTACACATGGGGTTGGAAAATGAAGAACGGTCGAGGCAATTGCTGCGGGAGTTGTTGGAGAATGGCCCTAATCATAGTTATTTTTAAAGGCGAAGTTTCAGGAACAACAGGTGTGCAACTTGTCTTGATTTAATATGAAAGCAAATCTTTTCAACCGCAACCAAACTACGGTAGGGTCCGTAACGGAAATGACACTAAAGAGTATCGCAAAGCTGATGTTGGATATCCTTTTAAGACGTCGGCAGAGCGTGAAATGTTCAAAAATTCGTTAACCACATGCACACATACAAACGTGTCGGCTGAAGTGATTGCGGTGAAAACGAAAAACGAGACACGCCTGATACAGTTACAGTGAAAATGACAACGACCACGGATGACAGTGCAGAATGCGAAAAAAGAAACGAAACAAGCAAAAAAGGACAGAAAAAGGAAATGGGTAGTGTAGAGATGTTTTCCAGGACTTACCACAACTAGGTTCCACATTTTCGCTGCTTCGGCGACTGTCGTACAAACGGTACTGCAGCCCGCCAACAGCATCAACTTCTGGGGCGCATTGTACAACAGATTGTACATAACACTGGCCCCAAGTCCGGGCTCACACTGTGGAAGAAAAACCGGGAAATAAAAAGAGAGAGATATAGAGAACCGTAAAACGGGACGTTGGTTAGCAAAGATTTTCACCAAAGGTTTGGTCTGGAAGAGCCCAACGTAAAATTAAATGACGATCACTCTTATTTTTCTGTCCCGTTAAGGACTAATTTCACACCTCAGAAAACACAGCGCATCGCAGCTTCAATTAGGATGGAATTACTTTGTGGATAACCAACATGCTAAGCAGAATAAACATTGTAGCAAACTGTACTATACTTGCGTTTTCAGGAGGTAACCTAGAAAATTTGTCTTTTGCCTTCCTTACTGAGGAGGTTATAATCCTGCTCTAAAAATTAACTTTTTATTAAAAGCTCGAAGACCCACCTTCATGCATACATATCGACTCAGAATCGAAAACTGAGCAAATGTCTGTGTGTGTATGTGACCAAAGTTCTCACTGAGTTTTCTCAACACTGGCTGAACCGATTTTGACCAAACCAGTTGCAATCGACTTAGTATTGGAATTGAATTGATTGAAGTTTCGATAACTAGTTCAAAAGTTATTTATAAAAATGTGTTTTCACAAATATCCGGATCTCATTTATATGCATTTAAAAGATGCCCGGACCCATCGTTGGTTAGGTAATCGAGAGTCCTTTCCAATGAGTCCACAACCTTGAAGATCTGGCAACCCTGTCTCGAGTTGTGACCACTTAAGTTATACACTCAAACCCCGATGGTTTGACACCAACTGTTGTCAAACGAACGGGGTCACTTTTTAGTTTGACACCCCTTTTACACGGAGTTCACACATCCTATCAAACGTTTGTTATGATAGTGTGCGTATGCTCCGCGTAAAAAGTGACAGTTCGTCCCTTTTTAGTTTGACTTTGACCAACCAATGGGGAACCACGAGTGTGGCTGTGAAGGGTAGCACGTTATGACGGTCGGTTCTACCAAATCGGTAAACGTCTTGTAGTCCAAGGAGAAGGCTGTATAAATCAAAAATTCCCCCGTTCCACATTTTGTGGTCTCTGTTGCAAGTTTCTGCTCATTTCTAGGCGTCCGAAGCAACACGATTCTTGGGCGCGGTTCAACCCTCGCATAGACTCATATGTATGTGGAACAGGAATTGGTCCTAGTACCCGGCATGGATCCTGTAAGTCAGGGGTTCTCAAATTTGTTCAATGGCTGGCCAAATTTGAAGCTAACGTGAGCTTGCAGGCCAAATGTAAAAAAAATGAAAAAAAAAATCTAAAAATGCATCTTTGGTTGATTTTTTTAAATTAAATTTTCGGTGATTTTAGAAAAATTTCGCCATTTATGTTTTAGAAAACATAAAATAATTTTTTTTTTCAATAATTTTACACAAAAATCTTTCTATCAATTGGTATAATTTCATTAAATTCAGAAAAAAATGCAAAACAAATATTATAAATCTGCGTTTCATTGCAACTTTCGTGCCTCAACATTAATACAATGAATACAATATTTTTGAGCATGAGCATGAGCATGAGAGAATACAATGAATACAATATTTTTGACTAAATAAAATCGTAATTTCACAAATATAATGCAAATTGAAAGATATTTAGTTGAATGCACTTCTATTAGATTTGACACTCTTTTATTTATCTTTAAATATATTTTAGAAGGGGTGACACAAACTTTGTGAAAATGCGTAATTTTATTTTTAAATGACGTGCAACTTTAACGATAAATCGTGGCTTAAAGATTTTTCAATAAAATTTCAATAAATTTAATTCTGGTTTAATCAGATGTTAGGTACTCAGATTCATAACCCACACGTTATGAGTTCAAATCACGCGGTGGAAGGTTCTAAGTGCGAAATAAGTTTGAGATCCAGATAATAACAAGTCGTTCGTAATGTTTTTTGAATAATTATATACCTATGTTTTAATTCTTCACAGTTTCCCACTTTATTCAAATTCGAACGTTCTCTAACTCATTTTCAAAAATGTTTGATGATAATTCGTCAAAATTTACTTTTTTCAATCACATTAAAATCTGTTATTAACATTATTTCAATAAGTTCGATTATTCAACAAAATATGTGTTCCATGTATTCGGGATCAAAGTATAGAAAAATCACTCATTATATTAAGGAAAAATAAAAAGGTTCACACAAAAAAAAACATAAACTTAATCTTAATTTTAAGGAAACATAAAATCACTTACAAATGCGACAAAGGGCCATTTTACAGGATCATTCAAAATGGGTCAGCGGGCCACCCAAAGTCATTTCCCCGAATGTCATATCTCCCAAAAGACACTTTCCCGAAATATCATTTACCCGAAAATCATTTCCCCGAACAATCCATTTCCCCGAATGGCGACTTCCTCTAAAAACCATTTTCCCGAATGGCCACTTCCCCTAATTTTCCACATCCCTGAAAATCATTTTCCCGAATGACCATATCCCCGAACGGCCATTTCCCCGAACGCCACTTCCCCGAACTCAGTCAGGCGAGCATGCCCATTGCACAGAAACGCGCGCGCGGTTCTGAGCAACGGGCATACCCGCTTGACCGGGTTCGGGGAAGTAGCGATCGATGAAGTGTCATTCACAATTAAACGTTCAAAAAATTTCGAGTTTTTTTTTCAAGCATTTTATTCCAGCTTCACTTAAATTTTGAATATTTTCCAAGTTTGCAGAGTTAAAGAATTTGAACTCCGGATTCTGAGATTTAGTTACTCCAACTGCCTTTCAAAAAGAACTGACTCCACCGAATCCAACAAAAACTCCGACTATGACAAATGATGTAGGGAATGAGAACATCTTGAACGGAGTACATATTTATGATGAACAAATCTAAATGGCAGCGTGTCGCATACAGTTGCCTATTTTTCACAATTCGTCGCTGTCGTGCGCGCTTGTCGTACGTCGAATTTGAGCCAAACTGAGTTAAGAACGCCATTTTGTGCAGCTCAAATGCCTCATCTTTTGACCTACACAGAAACCCTAAATTCGATTTCAGTCCTGAGATATTCAATAAAAACACTCGGAAAATTGATGTAAGTGCGACAACTGGCAAAAGGGATTTCAGGTCAGAATGCGTTTGACACAAGTAAGAGCTCGACTACCGTAAACATTTGTAAGGGACTATCTGCAAACCACGTGGACACTTTTTTGGAAATCCCAACCCCCCATCCCCCCCCCCTCCCCCTCATGGACAATTGTCCATGCAGAAAAAAAAATCGTATGGAGCGCAACCGTCCCCTAACATGACAGTTTTAGTGAGTTGCGCGTATCCACCGCCAGATGGCAAGTGGGCCTCGTCGGAGTACGCCCATCAAATACGCAACTCAAAATTTGCATAGGAAACTTTTTTTTCGTGACGGCTTTTGTGGCACGCTCACTTCAACAGTTCTAGACTAATATTTGAACGTGGCGTATCTCTAAACAAGTTTTTAAAGAAAATGATTCCATAATGCTTATTTTGTCGTTTTAAACCAAAACAAGGCAAAAACTATATTTAATTAAACTATTCGCCATTTTCAAAAATTTGGCTAGATAATATCAAAGGCCGCCATCTTGGGCCCACTGGGCCCACAAAACGGGGTACGCTCAGTTTGTATGGGAGCTGTGAACATGCTCCCGGGCTGATGGAGCGTGAACAATCGCCACACGCCCCCCACTCCAAAAGTGTCCGAGTGGTTTATGGATGGTCCCTGAATAAAGCTCGGGACCTCGGCAACCAAATTTGACCAAAGTTCAGGACAAAGCACAAATTGGTCAACCAAACAAATCGTGTTTGTTATTGTTTTCATTGCGTGCTCTATTTTTCGTTTATTCAAGGTCAAACATTAAAACGTGTTTTTCTCGGAACGTCAAAAAACGACATACGATAAGATAGCAAGACAGCGTCGATTTGATACAGTGATTATTTCGCAAAAAAATACATTTAGTTGAATTTCAAAATACAGTCCAGAATCCTTACCACGTGGATACCGTTTTTGGAAATTGTCCTTTGCTGATAATTGCCCATACAAAAAAACGCACTCTTTAAGTGTCCGCGTGGTTTATAAATTGCCTTCTATTGAGGTTTATTAAATTTTTATATCTAGGTTATCATCACACGGAGAAAAAAGAGTTCACAAAATCGTGAACAAGCGTTCATGAAAATGGGAACCTCGAACAAAGTGTTCAAATTTCATGGTACGTTTTTCAAAATCGTACCATGGGATTTGAACACTTTGTTCGAGGTTCCCATTTTCATGAACGCTTGTTCACGATTTTGGGAACTCTTTTTTCTCCGTGCAGGAACAATTTAATTTTTGGGGAAGTTACCATTCGGGTATATGTAAATTCAGGAAAACGACAGTTCGGTAAATGACATTCGGGGATATGGAATTTTCGGGAAAATGAATTTCGGGGACGTGGAATTTTCGGGAAAATGATTTTCGGGGAAGTGGCACTTTCGGGGAAATGATTTTCGGGGATGTAGAATTTTCGGGGAAATGATTTTCGGGTATATGGGATGTGGCAATGCGTGGCCGAATGGTTACGCTGTCCGCTTTGTAAGCGGATTATTCTGGGTTCGATTCCCATCTGCTGCAACCTTCCATCGGATGAGAAAGTAAAATGTCGGTCCCGGCCTTGGTTGTTAGGCCGTTAAGTCATTCCAGGTGTAGAAGTCGTCTCCATGCCATAAGTACAAACAACACACAAAACCAAGCCAATCCAAAGGTCGTCAGTTCAAACACAGGGGTGGAAGGTTCCTTGGAGTAAAAGAGGTTTGGGTGCTCTCCCTATTCAAGCCTTCGGACTCCTAGGTTCGAGCAGAAACTTGCAATAGAGACCACAAAAGACCCGGGGGTCGTTAATGTGGATGGTTTGATTGGGATTTGGGAAAGTGAGATTCGGGGATAAGGGATAAAACCTTTTTGAGGTATTTCACACATTTCCATGCAATTCTGTTCGTATTTGATTTGTATAAATTGTGTTACAACCAAGCTTCAACCTATCCAAGGCTCATCTTTACCTAAGGCTACCAACTGTACGGATTTTTTCCTTACCATACGCTTTTTTGATTTGGTCAAAGCTTTTGTTAATTAGACATTTTATTTAACTCTTAATAAAAGGACCTTTAAAAAAATACGCTAGAATTGTTCTTTTATACATTACTTACTAAATATATTTATCTATTAAAAGATTCAAAGGCTTTCTAAAACTTGTGAAAACCTTTGAACATTTGAATTAACAAACCTAGAGTTTTTTTTAAAGGTCCAGTAAACTGTTGTGTTTCACATGTTATAGGACCTTTTCAATAAAAAAAACTCTGGAAAAGTGTTCGTGAAAACACTGAGAACGATATCATTCGTAAAAGCAAACTTAACATTTCGTAAAATTTTTAAAGTTTTGCAAAAAAAAAAATAAAACCATAATGATTTGATTCAAATCACGATTTATTTTATGGATACTTTTAAAAGTGCATCTCATAAGAACTCTGATAGCTTTTTGTGAAATTTGTTAGCTGTAAACACGACACGGTTTTATACTTGTAATTTTTTTTTGTTGTTCAGCCCAGTTAACGAGCAACATTCGGTGACTGGGCTACGTTCTCAGCCCAATTACCGAACAACTACTGTACCATGGTGTCATATCAGCAAAGTGTACGAATTTTTGCTCATCAAGAGTTGGTAGCCTTATCTTTACCGTATTTACATGAGTGATTCGAACCTTTGCGACTGTGGGCAGGGTTATCAGGACATCGATCATCTCGTATGGGCATGTTCAGATTACCACGTTTACAGAATTAAGTTGAAAGATACCCTCAGGGCCCGAGGAAGACCACCAGAAATCCCGATGCGAGACGCGTTATCTCAACTAGGCCTTGATGTTCTCTATCCGATCTATCAGTTCCTCTCAGATTCCAAAATATCCATTTAGTTTTTCTCCAGTTAATTTTCATCCAGTTAGTTTATGCAACTCGCCCTCCAATTTGCGACAAGACCTTGTGCTACGCGTTACATGGGGGGTAGGGGGAACGGTCATTTGTTATATAAACTATGGAGGGCTTATTAATCCAGAATCGGTAAGGGAAACACTCGATTAGACCTACGGACAAAACAAACCCACTTTATTCCGAAACTTCGTGTTTTATTCGGCAGACTCAAGCTGCGTCGGTACCTCACTTCCTAGTTCTCCCACTTTCTTATACAATACTCATAGCTCACACGTCCTTCTTCCTTCTTCCTCTGGTTTCGTGGCCCCTTTCCGAAACTGTTGCTGCTACCGTTTCCAGCTCGCGTTCCTCGAACCACGGCTACACGCCTCCACCGACCTCCAGGACTAGGTCAACCGGGGCGGGACACGTCTTCCTCTCTCGTACTTGGTCGTCTTACGACCTGCTTCGGGCGGTCAGCTGCTACTGCTCTCGTACTCACGGTCCCTCAACTGAGCCACCTGCCTCGACGCTCCCGAGTATGTTGACGGACTCTGGGACTTCGGTAGATGAATCTACCGGTCTGCCTGGTTTCCGGCGTCGGTTGATATCACGGCTGACGAGGCTGGCGTCTTATCTCGCGACGATTGGTCCGCAGACCAAAATGGCGGCGTCGCGAGGGCGGTTTCCACACCGGAACGGTGTCACGGGCGATCCTCGTGCGTGAGCGATCGTGCTCGGTGGTACTGGGTACCGCGGGTGTCGGGTGGCTTACGCGCCGGCTGCCGGCCCGTACGCGAAGCGTACGAACACCGAGGGGTTCTGTGGGCACAATGGGGACGGAAATTAGCGATGGCGGAGGGAGGTTGGACGGCGATAGATCGGGGAAAAGCAACGGTTAACACCTGGATGTCTACAAATCAACGCAGGCTCCTCCTGCTTGCGTCCAGATCGTCAGACGGCTTTCCTCCGGGATGGCGTCTACCGGATCTGCTTCCACTTCACTTCCGAAACTTCACTATTGAAACGGTGATATTACGGGTATCGACCGTCCTTCTACAATATACCAGGCAAAGTGACCGTTGCAATGGCGGGGTTCTCCCAGCGATCCTCAACCTCCTCCTTCTGGACTCCTTTGTCCCATCGTCCCATTGTCCTGATCATCGCCGCTACCCAAGGCGGGCGTTTGCAATGATCTCGTTCGCTCCTGGCGGTAACTAGCGCAACTAGCGGTGCAGCGTTGGTAGCGTCCTTAAGGGCTGGACAGCTACGCTAGTAGGTCGTTCTACCCGCAGGCCTTCTCAAGTGCTCCCTCCGTAACTTGACGTGGAACAAACGATCGCACTAGTCTTGGGATGCAAATACCATAGGTTACAGTTACGATTTGTTACGAAAGAGGTGGAGGTGGGCCAAAAATTCCAAATTTTGCGTGACGTAATAAAAGAACGCTCCCTAACTGTCTATTTTACTGTTAATTTTCAAACTTCAATCCACACCTATTTAGTATCGTAGTAAAAAGAAGGAGAAAAAGGGGTATGAATAATGTAAGATTTTTTTCGGTTCGAAAGCGAGCTGACACAAATTGGAGTTTATTTTATTGCTTGAAATAGAATATTTGATGAAAAGTTATTCGGCGGAAAATATTTGCCTGTAAATAGATGTCATGCTTTGATGCCAAAGCCATGCTCATGTTTCGCGCTCGTAGACTTTTACCGGCAGCTTCTGGAGCTGTTACGTCAGCCAATATATCCAATGTGGTTACCAACCGGTGCGGTGGTGATGTCTACTGCCGAGAAATTGAATACGAACACGAGCATGAACGAACGTCGAGCCGCATCACATCTTCGATCTCTGTACAGGAAGAAGTTTATTTGAATGCTGAATTTGTACATGTGTTTGTATCAGTATTCGGAAAGCAAAACTCAATTTTACCAGGTGAATAACATTTTGCTTAATTTTGTTGCCAACTTCTAAGTGTTGAAAATATTTACTTCTTATTATGAACATATCTGCACTTTAAAGTTTTTGGAAATGCTCTTAACCAGAGTCTTATGTTTGTAGGATTTTAGAACCTCAAAACCACTATAGATCGCAAAAAAAAATGTTTAGAAATAAATTTGAATGAAACACGACTTCTATCTTTTATCAAGTGAACCGATCACCTTATTTTCAATGAAAATAAAATAAATTATGAAAATAAAAAAAAATCACACCACATTCCGTCAGATGTCACACTTGGCACGAAGGTTAAACCGGCCACAGAGTGAGTGGAAAAGGAAAAGTAATGATACTTTCACTACTGCAGGTAGATACGAAAAAGCAGAACAAAAAAAGAAAGCCTAAATAAAATGTTGCTGGGGGGACACGTTTAACCTCTAGGTTCTGGTTCTGGTGGCTTTTCACCGTCGTGGGCCTGTTTTCCATTCATACACATCACATAGTGGTCGGAGAGTCAAGCGCCTGGAAAATGGAAGACAAAAGTTCCTTCTTCCATTCACAACCGGTAAGGCCATCCATTTTCAGGGGGACTGAAAATGAAGTTGAAGGTGAAATAAATTTGCATACATTTTTCTTCCCGTCACATTCGGGCTACCGTGTCGCGTTTGGTTTGGATTATTTTTTACCATTAGTGAAGTATGTACCCAAAACGGCTGCTTCTGTTTAATGGTAGTAATTTGGATCATGAAATTTCCTGCTTAATTTTAGGTCATGCAAGTCACTGGTTTGATTACAATGGTCATTGATCATTTATTGTTATATGAAAAAAAAAAAATGAAAAAGATTACGATTTAGACTTTTTTAAGAGGTCCAAATCTAATCAAAACTATGTTTTGTTGAATCATGTTGCTATAATGTACGTACAACATCGCTGATAATTAACTTTATCTTTTAATCGTGCTAGATACTTTCTTCTATCTTTTTCTTGTTATGTTAACACTAGAATAAAACATGTCAAAAAAGGTAACCAAGGATTGAAACTTTTAAAAACCATTAAATGATAAGTCACAATCAACCATAACTTTAGAAAGGGTTACCAGATTTTTTCAAAATGTAAAGGAATTTGAGCAAAAGGAGTGACAAGTAACAAAAATAAACTCTAAAGTAAATTTTCAAAATAATCTTTGTACTCTTAGGTTTCTCAGAAAGGACCATTCAAAACTTAATCGAGAACTAATAAAATGCTTTTTTAAAGTTAACAAATAGAACAGAATCATTAGCATTCCTTATTTACATTAACATTCTGGCCAGTTAGTTTGAATTCATTAAGGGGTTACATACATGTAGAAAATCACGAAAATTTTAAATTACAGAATATTTGTTAAATCAACTCAAAGGATGATTATTAATCACTCCTGAAAGTTTCATGAAGATATTTCATGATTAAACTGAGTAAGAGACGATTTAAGCCCAAAATTTTGCCATGCGCAAAGCGGGCTGTCAAACTTTGTTGGCGTTTTTCTCTAAACCCCGAGTTGATTTACGGGTGCCACGATATCTCGAGATGGGAAGGACCAAATTGGCTGAAATTTGAAGTGAAGACTCTCAAGATGTATCCCGTGTGCATGACGAAGCCCAATTTTTTAAATTTGCTTTTAAGAAAAATACAAAAATCAAAAACTTTTGGTTTTTTTCATGAAAAACACAAAAAATATTCTATCTTTTTTTTAAAATAAACTTTTTGAAAATCGGGCTTCGTCATGCACACGGAATTGGTTTAACGAGTCTTCACCAACATTTTTAGCCAATTTAGTCAAGACAGTGTTGAGATATCGTGGCACCCGTTTTTTGAAATTGCTAACTTAAAATTGCTATATCTCGGCAATGGTGCAACCAAATATCTTCAAATTTGATTTGTTAGTAGGTGAAAATGTATATTTTAATGCCCTGAAAAAAGAATTAAAAAAAGTTGAAGTGTGTGCTCATACTAACCTCCGACTTTTTTGCCGATATACATGCATGTAACCCTTTAAGCAAGGAAATATCAAAATTGTCTCAACTATAAGGTAAAGCTGTGGAATATGGTAACAATAATTTTTTTTTAAATTATGTGGTCTTTGGACATGCATCATTCACAAAAATTACTGTTAGTGTCAAACATTTTGTTGAGCTTTTACGCTTTACAACATAGTGTTTGAAATTTTCTTCACAGTCTTCACAAATCATTACCGGTTTCCATTCGATCTTTCGTCCTTCGACACTCTGTCGTGATTTCAGCACTGTCCCCGGAGCGTTCACCAAATGGAAAGTTTCGAAATTCCATTTATCACAATTTGATTACTCCTTCGCACACACAGATTTTTCCTCGAAGGAGAGCCGCCCGGAAAAGAGCCTGCGAAGAAGGAAGCTCCATACTACAACTGGTAGTATGGAAAAAGCCCATGGGATTAATGTGGCATTAGTCAGCGGAAAGGTTCAACAGAAACGCAAAAATCATTTAAGCATACCAAATTGAATCTATCAGGCTTGGCCGAAAACGACCCACCAGCAGCGAGAACGAGTGAAAATTGTCATCGCTGGCAGGAATGTGTGCTGGGAAAAAACAGTTGGATCCATCCTGCCGGCGCCACAGGCAGATGAGACTGAGGACGAAAACGCATCGTGCACACACCATCACAAGCCGGACCGGGATGGATATTTGTGATTCAAAAATGTTACGCAGTTTTAGCTTGTTGTTTTGGGAGGGTGGGAGGTACATGTTTGCGATGCACCTGCATATGCCGCATTGCATCGCCGGGATTTATTTGAATGCACAAGTAATTTTTAAAAATATACGTTTCATAAAATATGCTTCATGTTAAACAACCTCACAGTTCTGAGATTTCTTATTTGATTTTTAGCTATTTTTGGTGAAAGAATAATAACCCAAGTGACTTGGGGTGAACTCGCAGATTTTGTTGAGAACAGTTTTCATCAGAAACATGAAGAACTGATGCTAAATTTTGATAAAACAATCTAATTTGTGTTATCATTCGAGGCCAAACCAATTCGGATGGAATTTAGAACTGAGAAATAAGAAAAGCTGTCCTCAAATGGAAATTAAATAAAGCGTTCTCCGGGACTGCGATCTGATTTTTAATATTCTCAGGAAAGTTTTTTTGTGCGTTCGTTTTATTCCTCACTGTTGGCTTGGGTCGGAGGACCTGCTGATGATGGACAAACTCTTGATAAGAAGCAACAGTCACTTCACTTGAATGGAGCAACAAAAGTATGACACTGTGCTCTGACTGGCTGGCTGGCCCTAGGTTCTGCAGATGTTTTTCTTTTGTGATGAAGTTTATGTTGTGGAATTGTCGGAACGGCAAACCAAGTCAGGAAGTCAGCCAGCAGCCAAGTAGGACGCTTTCGCAATGATAAAAGTTCAACAGAGAAAAACGCGGAAGAGTAGCGATAAAAAAAACACTTGGAGGAAGCAGGAAAATGGGTGAATAAACGGGAAAACCACATCTAACAACCAAGCTTCTAAAATGGAAACACCGTAAACGATACGGTTTGGGTTGCGGTCTTCATTTCGGCAGCCAGGCAGAGTACACCACCAACAATTAATTAATTTTTATGAACGTTTTTGTGTGATGAAGATTGACGAGGATGCTCTCGCCGGTGTGTCGCAATGTAGCGTTTAGTGTTGTCAACGTCCGGTGGAACCAGATTATCATCAAAGTGGTTACACGATCTTTATCATTATGTTACGGTGGAAAGGGTAATATGAGCTTTCCAGAATGTAATTACCTATTGGGTTTTCCGGTGTTTGAATTTGAACCATTAGAAAAGATAATCAATGCAGTGATTAAGTAATAGAATTGGGATTGTGAATAAATTTACCAGCGTTTTCTTTTAAAATATATAGAATGATTTTTTTTATAAATAAAAAACTCTCAAATTGTTTGAGTCCACATATCTTAAATTTTTTATTTCATTATATAATTTTAAATAATAAAGATCAACAAATACTTCAAAGTAGTCTGCATAAATAAAGCTTATGGTTGATTCTAAAAATTGCAGTTTCTAAAATCAATGAAAATATAAATATAATCCCGATATGTAAACACCTTCTACAAACAGCATTCAGAAATGCATCAACTGCATTAATGTATACTACATTGTCTCTGTTTGGCCAAACTTATGTGCATCCCTACATCCACGAGTATACCTTTAAGCATATTAGATTCAACAAAAAACTTGTTTTCTTGTTTATTTTTGTTGTTTGTAATAATACCAAGTAACCATACACAGCAAAAAAAATGATGATAAAATTACATCTGGAAAGGGGTACATCTTTTTAAGTCAGAAAAAATGTGTAATTTTACCTCTGGAAATGTGTAATTTTACCACTTTTCTGGTGTAATGCCACATTTTCAGTCGAAATTGAGGAAAAATTACAGCATTAAAGAGGTAATTGTAACCGATGGCAGTTCCTGACCCAATCGTTACTGTGGCTCTGTTTGTTTCGCGTTAAATATATGTGCTAAAATGCAGGAAAATGCTTAAGTTATTGGGCGGAGCTTCACTACTCCCACTGGCTAGGGCAAACAAAAGCCAAGAGACCCTAGCAGTACGCAGCCAGTTCCATACCCCCACGATTGCTACCCCACTAGAACGAGACTACAGGCGTTGGTAGCAGATTGGTAGAGGCGGATGACAGGTGCCTGGTAGGCGGCAATACCGTAGATGACTTGCAAAGGCAAGAACCGGAATTCGGTCTATTTGCCCGGAAGACCCGTAACCGAACAGACTGAGAGTACCTGAGTCAGTCGGATAACAGGTAACTTGCCAAAGCCGTAAACCCAGTGCCAACCTAACCTTACCGTGTCCTTTGGCAGGACCCCTCAACCTTTGTTTAAGGTTCATCCTGGATGCCCCGGGGATGACCAGTGGAACCCCAACAACCCCCTGGAATGTCCGACGTCCTGGCGCTCGACTACGGGCAATGTTCCGGCCAATCGCCAACCCCGGCCGAAGTCCCGATCCGTCAACACATCGGGAAGAGCCCAGGACAACCGGATGGGTCCACGCAGCGCGCGACGAGAACCGCTACCAAGCACCAGGAAGCAGATTCGAGACCGCGGCGGAAGCAGACGGTCGAACCCAGATCGCTGGTGGATGGAGCAGAGGTGACGACGCCGAGCTGGTGGGGCCCCAAGAAGCAGAAGAAAAGGTCAGATAGAATAAGGGACCATCCATAAACCACGTGGACACTTTTTTGGGAATCTTTTACCCCCCCCCCCCTTCGTGGACAATTGTCCATACAAAAAAAAACTTTTTTGTATGGATCGTGGACAATCGCCATAAACCCCCTAAAGTGTCCACGTGGTTTATGGATGGTCCCTAAGAAAGTGGGACAGTTTTGAGGTTAGGAGAAGGAGTTAGTTAGGAGAAAAGTGGGAGAATAAAGTGTGCACAAAAGTTTAATAAATGTGGTGTTTCGTTTTAGTAGCTCAAGTGTTTTCCTGTATCCGTTAAAGTTAGTGTGGATAAGCGTGCCGACCTTGAGGTATTTTTGTAGAGTCCCTGCATCGAGAAAGGTCTCGGCTGAACCAGAAGTTACATAATATTCAACCTTCCTAAATTGCACCTTAAAAATTTACATTATTTTTCACTGTGTAATTTTTGTTTATTTTGTTCAGATCTTTCCACTCGACCTTGACTTGTTTTCAACATGTTTTTTTTTTATAAAATCGAATTATTGGCTATTAAGTTGCAACAAACTACGTTAACAAATTGTCTGAGTATCTAAAAAACACTGCAACCGTACAGAAAAAAAATCATGGTAATATTACATCTGTGAAGGAGTACACCTTTTATGTCATAAAAAACTAACTTAATCTACCTATGTGGTTGTTGCTTCCTCACTCTTTTCCAACAATGGTTGATGTGTGATATGATGGGTTTGGACACAAATTTCGTCTGATTTCGTTAAGTTCCGGAATACAAAAAACACACATATCACTCGAAGGGCTCATAAGAAGCATCTTAAGTGGTCATAGCTTGAGACAGGGTTGCTAGATCTTTAATGTTTTAGACACGTTGGAAAGGTCTTTCAATTACCGGATCCGGACATTGTTTACATACATTTAAGTGAGATCCAGCTACAAAAAAAAGAACATTAATGTCACTTAAGTGGTCAGAACTCGAGACAGGGTTGCCAGATCTTCAATGTTTGAGACTCGTTGGAAAGGTCTTTCGATTACCTTACCAACGATGGGTTGGATGGTGGATCCGGACATTGTTTACATACATTTAAGTGAGATCCGGCTACAAAAAAAAGTACATTAATGTCACTTAAGTGGTCAGAGCTCGAGACAGGGTTGCCAGATCGTCAATGTTTTAGACTCATTGGAAAGGTCTTTCGATTACCTTACCAACGATGGGTCGGATGATGGATCCGGACGTTGTTACATTTAAGTGAGATCCGGCTACAAAAAAGTACATAAATATCACTTAAGTGGTTATAACTCGAGACAGGGTTCCCAGATCTTCAATAAGTTAGACTCGTTGGAAAGGTCTTTCAATTACCTAACTAACGATGATGATTTTTGGTTCAGTTTACTGCCTTTTATTCAACTTCCGAAAATATGCGAAAACACATTTTTATACATAACTTTTGAACTGCTTATCGAAACTTCAAACAATTCAATAGCACCGTATGGGACCCTAAACCAAGTCGAATGCGACTGGTTTGGTCAAAATCGGTTCAGCCAGTGCTGAGAAAACTGCGTGACATTATTGGGCACATACACACACACATACACACACACATACACACAGACATTTGTTCAGTTTTCGATTCTGAGTCGATATGTATACATCAAGGTGGGTTTTCGAGCTTCAAATAAAAAGTTCAATTATAGAGCAGGATTATAGCCTTACCTCAGTGAGGAAGGCAAAATGTGTAATTTTACCTCTGAAAATATGTAATTTTACCACTTTTCTGTTGTAATGTCGCTTTTTCAGTCTAAATTGCATCATAAAAGAGGTAATTTTCAACCTTCCCAAATTACACCTTCCAAATTTACGCATTTTTTACTGTGTAGGGTAGAGGACCTATCCACTGTGAATTTTGTCTCGAGCCTCGAGTCGATCTGGCTCGAGATCGAGCCTGAATCGAGTCGAGGCTCGAGCCAAAATTCTCAGTGGGTAGTTTTCGACGAGCTCAAGTTTGAATTTAATAACTTCCCACACCAAAAAAAATGTCACACCTTTTTAAAGCCGCCATATTTTTTGTTCATGATTTCATTATCCGAAGTTCCCAACCCTCGGATAATCGAGTCTGGACTGAATTTCAAAGAGCAAATTTATTACTGCGATGCAAGAAATTGACAAACCCCCGTTTTCATATTCTTTATAAACATACGGGAATTTGATTAACTTTGAACAAACATTTATTTTGATTCATTTCTTTCTATAGTTAGCAAAAACTGGTTCTGGTGGGCGAACATTGGATTTAGTAGGGTTAAAATGTTGAAGCAAATTTTTTAAACACAATAAAAAAAACTAACTTAATCCACCTATGTGGTTGATGCCTTCCTCACTTTTTACCAACAATGGGTAATATGAGTGGTTTAGACACATATTTCAGCTATTTTTTTAAGTCCAGAAAAATAAGTACACAGATATAACTTAAGTGGTCAGAACACGAGACAGAGTTGCCAGATCATCAATTTTGTGGACTCGTTAGAAAGGATTTTCGATTACCTAACCAACAATGGGTTGGATGATGAATCCGGACATCGTTTACATGCATATAAATGAGATCCGGCTTCAAAAAAAGTACATAAATATCACTTAAGTGGTCATAACTCGAGACAGGGTTGCCAGATCTTCAATGTTGTGGACTCGTTGGAAAGGTCTCTCGATTACCTAACCAACGATGGGTCGGATAATGGATCCGGACATCGTTTACATGCATTTAAGTGAGATCCGGCTTCAAAAAAGTACATAAATATCACTTAAGTGGCCATAACTCGAGACAGGGTTGCCAGATCTTCAATGATGTGGACTCATTAGAAAGGTCTCTCGATTACCTAACCAACGATGAGTCGGATGATGGATCCGGACATCGTTTACATGCATTTAGGTGAGATCCGGCTTCAAAAAAGTACATAAATATCACTTAAGTGGTCATAACTCGAGATAGGGTTGCCAGATCTTCAATGTTGTGGACTCGTTGGAAAGGTCTTTCGATTACCTAACCAACGATGGGTTGGATGATGGTTCCGGACATCGTTTACATGCATATAAATGAGATCCGGCTTCAAAAAAGTACATAAATATCACTTAAGTGGTCATAACTCGAGACAGGGTTGCCATATCTTCAATGATGTGGACTTGTTGGAAAGGTTTTTTGATTACCTAACCAACAATGGGTCGGATGATGGATCCGGACATCGTTTACATGCATTTAAGTGAGATCCGGCTTCAAAAAAGTACATAAATATCACTTAAGTGGCCATAACTCGAGACAGGGTTGCCAGATCTTCAATGATGTGGACTCATTAGAAAGGTCTCTCGATTACCTAACCAACGATGAGTCGGATGATGGATCCGGACATCGTTTACATGCATTTAGGTGAGATCTGGCTTCAAAAAAGTACATAAATATCACTTAAGTGGTCATAACTCGAGACAGGGTTGCCAGATCTTCAATGTTGTGGACTCGTTGGAAAGTTCTTTTGATAACCTAACCAACGATGGGTTGGATGATGGCTCCCGACATCGTTTACATGCATATAAATGAGATCCGGCTTCAAAAAAGTACATAAATATCACTTAAGTGGTCATAACTCGAGACAGGGTTGCCATATCTTCAATGATGTGGACTCGTTGGAAAGGTCTCTCAATTACCTAACCAATGATTGGTCGGATGATGGATCCGGACATCGTTTACATGCATTTAGGTGAGATCCGGCTTCAAAAAAGTACACAAATATCTTTTAAGTGGTCATAACTCGAGACAGGGTTGCCAGATCTTCAATGATGTGGACTCGTCTCTCGATTACCTAACCAACGATGGGTTGGATGATGGATCTGGACATAGTTTAAATGCATTTAAGTGAGATCCGGCACCAAAATTCCAGCACCCGATTCGCAACTTTGACACTTTTTTATACGTAAATTTTGAACTACTTATCAGATCTTCAAACAATTCAATAGTGCAGTATGGGGCACCAAACCGGACCCAATGCAACTTGTTTGACTCAAATCGGATCAGCCAGTGCCGAGAAAACTTGGCAAGAATTTTGAGCACCAAGGAGAATACGCACACACATACACACACACACACAGACATTTGTTCAGTTTTCGATTCTGAGTCGATAGGTATACATGAATATAGGTTTACGAGCTGTTTTTCAAAAGTTACTTTTTCGAGCAGGATTATAGCCTTACCTCAGTGAGGAAGGCAAAAATGTTGTTCGCTCTGCAACATGGCATCAGCGTTCTGTATTGCGAGATTCCCTCTCGAAACTAGGTATGAAACGGTTCTACCGACCACCGGGGCTAACTGGGATCTAGCCCAGGCAAACTGGGATGAGAGGCTTACCTATACACCATCGGCCCACAATACAACACAGAAAAAAAAATCATGGTAATATTACATCTGGGAAGGGGTACATCTTTTATATCAGAAAAAAAGGTGTAATTTTACCTCAAAATTACAGCTTCCAAATTTACATTATTTTTTTTTGTGAATAGTTAACCTTAAATCATCATATTTGTAGTAAAATCCGAACGAAAACATAAGATCAAATAGTTTACCTACGTTCTACAATCATTTCATTTCTTGAAAGTTTCATTTCAATGAATAAATGCCATTTTCAACATAAAGTGGGTGATTTCATCAAAATTCACAGGGGTCAGGGGTATCAGCAACATTCAAATAGCTAAAAAAATAGTTTATTGAATTTTGTCGAAAAAAATCTCATGACTTGAAGAGTTTTGGGACAAATGTGGAATGCGTATTCAGTGAGTTCTCAATTCAAATTGATATCTGTGCTATTGTATAGCAATTTTGAAAATTTAAGATAAATATTGTTAAGTTAGACCGAACAGTTAAAATTAAATTAAAATGCTTTGAGTAAATATTTATTACGCAAACTCATCATTGGATTGATTTACTGAGCTATATTTGTAAAAGATATCTCAGACTTTCATAACTTGATGAATAATTCATGCTTTCTTTCGCATACATATATTTCGTAGAAAGTCTTCTTTGTAAACGTCGAACAACGATGCAAACGCTCTTTTTCACCTACAGCAGTGTCGATAACTTTTTCCTTCGCCATCAAAGTATGACGATCTTGAACTTTTGCACGTATGCTTTCCCTCTAACCATGAACCGTTTGCCGAGGCTGTCTGTCATCTTCGAGTTTGCCCAAGCTTTCACACTAATGACGTGTACCAGGATCAGGGAAATGTTCATATTCCACCGTACTTTTGACTTCATAAATTTTTCATCCCCGTTTAACCTTTACAGGTGTGATGTACGTGTACGTAAGTACAGAACGGTATATTTACGTACCGAAAAGATGTCGTAAATTTCCAGAAAGGAAAAGTTCTCTACTAAATCCTTCGAATTCATAAACTTGTTTCGTAGCCATTGGCTTGTGAAGAGTTTTCACCTTATCGAATGAATGACGTAAACTTGCTCTTAGCCGCAGGCTGTTTAGCAAACTCGACTGAAGGTTACAAGTTATTATATTCATGGTGTTTGAAATGCAACAAATTATTAAACCCACACCCGGTCTGCTAAAAGTAGGTCATCTTACACCAGCATTACTGCTCTAGTGTTTGCCTTGTAAAGAGAGGGCGCCGTTGGTTCTTTCATTGGAAAGCAGTTTATTACCCTCTTCGGTGCACTCGAGCTTGAGCTCACGAGAATGATGAATGAATTCCAGGGGCTGCTCGTGCCAACTATGTCCCAAATGCACCAACTGGCTGGACTCATGGGCGAACTTTTGCCCGACCAACCTATGAATGAATCGCTTTATGTACTACCCTCCCCGAAGGAAGGAGAAAACCCTCGCCAAGTTCAGGTGGTCGCGAGCATCAACGGCAACGGCTTCAGGACTTTCTTGTGAGAGCTTCAGTGAAAGCGTGCATTTGCATTTAACATTGTGACTACGGCAGCAACAGTACGTAATTTATTCCATTTTCAAGAGTGCACACTAGCTTGATAGAAGAGCATCTACAAGGGCGTTTTGTGAGCAATATGTTTGGGCAAACATGTGGTAGCATAAAGTCACAAGGTTATGCAAACAAGCTATTTTTGTGCAGCTCCAATTTGAGCTGAACTGTTTGATTACAAAATAATTGATTGTCCCGTTTTTTGTGAAAATAAAGTTTGATTTTGTTTATGATAATGAGATCAAATTAAAAAACCTGTAGCTATGTTTTCCTTACATTTTAGCGACCCCCAAGTCATATCCGATTTGGCTCAAAATTAACACAGTTCCTTTTTTTTGAAGCGAAACAGGGGGTATCTTTTGAGATTTTCCAAAATTTTAATTTTTTGTGCAGTCATCTCACATATTTTGAACATTTTACAGATCGGCTTACGTTGAACAAATTATAGAAAATCGGTTATTGAACAGAATTATTCGCTTTTACCTTCATTTGAAAGCCTTTGTTGTGATCTTTCGACTAATGTGTCGATATACTACAATTTAAATGTTTAATGTAAACATTTTGAAGAAAAACATTGAACCATGAAATCCACAACTTTGGAACACTATTTTCTTACAAATACAGTATGTAAAAAAAGTATTTACACCCCTTGGGCACTATGCACATTTTGTGATGAAACATGTAAAAAATTTAAAGTTTGACAGGAACCTAGTACTACGTTTTGTTCAGAAACTCATGCCAAACATTTTGCTACAAAAAACTCATGAAAAGATGATTTCAATAAAAAGTTATATAACAAATACTATTACGAAAATAAAAAAGGTGCAAAAAAAGTTTGTACACCTTTCGAAAAATTACCATAAATAATGTTATTTGTTGACAAATCACCATAAATCCAGTCTCCCAACTCCAAATAGGCATCCTTGACTGATTAGAAAAAAAGAATTTGGATTGAATATAAAGTTTACTAACTACTTAGTATAAAAGTTTATATAACTCTGGAAATTCTATATAAAACTTATCTAAACTTAATTTTGCAAACTTTTAATTCAACTAAATGTCAATATATTACCATATAATTGCTAAATAAACATTTTGGAGTGGGTATAATACCGTTTTGGGGGTATTTGTATCGATAGAATAGATTTTTCGTTGGAATTTCGTACCAACCCGGAATTACGTCGTAGGAAAATCCGCCGGCATCCGAACCGGTCCACGATTCACAAGTTAACCTATGTGAAATCGGAAAGGGCATAAAATTTCCGATCTTTTGATACCCAAACATCTACGTTTTCTTTCAAACCTACGTTTTAAAATACCTGGGCAAAAAGTAAGTTTGATCCACGAGAACAAAAATTACGAAATTCCATACATTTTTGGCAGGTTGCTCAAACGAAACCATAACAACGTTTTTGCTTAGGTATTTAAAAACGTAGGTTTTAAAGAAAACCTAGATGTTTGGGTATCAAAAGATCGGAAATTTTATGCCCTTTCCGATTCCACATAGGTTAACTTGTGAATCGTGGACCGGTTCGATGCCGGCGGATTTTCCTGCGACGTAATTCCGGGTTGGTACGAAATTCCAACGAAAATCTATTCTATCGATACAAATACCCCAAAACGGTGTTATACCCACTCCAAAATGTTTATTTAGCAATTATATGGTAATATATTGACATTTAGTTGAATTAAAAGTTTGCAAAATTAAGTTTAGATAAGTTTTATATAGAATTTCCAGAGTTATATAAACTTTTATACTAAGTAGTTAGTAAACTTTATATTCAATCCAAATTATTTTTTTAATCAGTCAAGGATGCCTATTTGGAGTTGAGAGACTGGATTTATGGTGATTTGTCAACAAATAACATTATTTATGTTAATTTTTTGAAAGGTGTACATACTTTTTTTGCGCCTTTTTTATTTTCGTAATAGTATTTGTTATATAACTTTTTATTGAAATCATCTTTTCATGAGCTTTTTGTAGCAAAATGTTTGGCATGAGTTTTTGAACAAAACGTAGTACTAGGTTCCTGTCAAACTTTAATTTTTTTACATGTTTCATCACAAAATGTGCATAGTGCCCAAGGGGTGTAAATACTTTTTTTACATACTGTATAAACAAACTTGGGCTCAAATATGCCTATACTCCAAGAGTGCATATTTTCAACAAAATATGCATACAAACGCTGAAACCAACTATAGTTTTGTTACTAGTTTGACCATTTTTTGGTAAAATTATCAGATAAATTAAGGTGTTCCACAATTGTGGGAGGTTCAATATTTACCCACAATTTTTAAACAGTCAAATTTGAGAAATTTTTCTGCTCTTGATCGTCAGCTCTTGAAATGCAGTATTTTGTTAAAAAGAAAACTTTTTTTTAGTGAAACAGCAAATGAATCTTCCCAAGTTTGTATGGAGTATTAAGGTGGTTAAAAAATGCATGTGATACGTACAAAAGCGAACCTCAATAATTCTCCATACAAACTTTGGAAAAAAATATTCGGCAACCCATTTTTTTAAAGGTTGCTGGAAACTGTTGGCCGATGTAATCTGAAATCAATTATAGGTACCCAGTATTCTTGTAGTTCATTTAAGCTATTATCACCCACAGAAATTAAATTTCCAATTATGGCTAAGGTGTCATCGGTGGTTACTGCTGTCTTTTTCATTATTTCTTGTTATTTTTTCACACTCCAGAGTTTTCTCGTTCAGGCACCATCTGGAATATTTCACAGTTGCCAATCAAAAATTATATAAAAGCTTTGAAGTGGTGTGCTCTTTTCCACAATGTGCAGAGATTTGAATACCGTAAACTTTCCCGAGAGCCAGCGTGCTGTTGCGGAGGGGCGCGGTGCTAAACTTTGAACTCAGTCACGTTGGAAAGAAAGAAAGAGAGAAAGATAGAAGGAGGATAGCGGTTTAAGGCGAGATGGCGATTGCCTTGAACTCAGGATTTGGCTGCTGGTTTTCCACCGAGATGATAAAATATTTAGACGAATGAATATGATTCCGTAACGCTTCTGACCCGGGAAAGGAAGGCGATAAGAGGATTCCGGAGCGTTCAAGTGGCTCTGGTGTTGGAAAAAACACGGCAGGTGAAATGCCAAAGATGGAAATGAGCGACCAACGGATTTTCTTGAATTAGTGAAAACTCGCTGATGGAAGTTGCTGCTCTTCCAGGCAGAAGAATAGAGTGTTCTTCAGAGAATCCTAAGCAGCACATTTACAAACCGACATGACGTGTTGTTAAAAAGTCTAAGTCTTAAGATCGATGCAGTACTTTTTTTCTCGTCAGCAATAATAAAATCATTCTGACATTCGATTTAACTACCAGTTCCAATATTTTCAATAAGGTCATTGCCAATATTTTTATAAGTTTTTGTCCACCTTCACTCCCTCTCCCCCGAAAAACATAAAAACTTATTGCTGATTTTTTTTATTTCCAGGGAGTTTTTTGAGTCATTTTTGATCAAAAAGAGGACTTTGGACATTTCACACATTTTGATTTTTTTGGCGAGGCTTCTTGAATCAAAAGTTTGCATTTTGTGCAGCATATATTTTAAATTACTGGTTTTAAAAGCTTACTTTTAGAGAAGAACTTTTCGTTGGAAAGATATTTAAAGCCTTTTTAATAAAATTAAGGATTTTCTTTTCAAATTCAAAGTTTTCTCTGCAGACTGACAGGCAGCTTAAGGCCATACCAACGCCACCGTAAACGTCAGGCGAGCTGCTAACGGCTTCTTTGCGAACACGGTAGCGAAAAGATAAATAATACAATTATAATTTTAATTAGGGGACATCTAGAGAATTTCAACTACCCCATTATGCTGCTGGGTGAGCAATTTTCATCGAGGAAACCGGACGGTGAGAGTTTCTCCTCAAGAGTATATCAATTTTAATTCTGTCCAAAAGATTAAGGAAACGAGCCAAATGAGTTAAGTTAACTTCAAAAGATGAAGAGGAACGATTCATGACCCAGCAGCAGGAGTTGTCACAGTTAGGAAGTAAAAATGCACACTTGATACACGTGGGCCGGTTGATTACTATCTTTTTTTTACGATTCAGTAACGAAATTCGTAACAACTTACCGGGATTATAGTTTGAATAGAGAAAACAGTTTTTAAAGCACTTATAAACTCCCACCCGTGTTTATCAATCGAACCGCGCACTGGAATCACAATCCAGAGGTTGCTGGTTCGAATCCCGTGGCGGGCGCTCTAGATTTCTAAGTGTAAATATAGGTATCCGACGCCGTCGCACCGTGCCGTACTCAAACACTTAGGAGCCCAGGGCGGTGAAGTCCTTGTAGTTAAAAGGAAGACACTAGTGATTGGTACTAGCAATGGTGGCCGACAGCTATAAAGTCAACTTCGTTATACACACAAAAAAATATTTCCGAATGTTACATCATTTATGATGTAACACTTTTGCACGTCATTAAACATTTAAATTTAAATGAAATTTGATGAAAATTTGCAACAAATTATACGTAAAAACATGATTTTACGAGTGATTCAACTGTTTACATCAAATCTCAAGTTTACATCAACTGAGTTTACATGTGATTCATCTTTTCCGTGTCGAGTAAATTCACACTTTTTTTTCAGTGTAGTCCGTCCCATATGTAATTTCGTCAATTTTGAGGTAATGATGCAATTTCTTTCAAAATCTTGTAAACCATCAGAAAAACCAATAAAATGTGGTACTTTGTTCTAGAAAGCCGGAGAAAATCCACGTTTTCGTGAAATTCTAACACGTAGCCTTATGGGCGGGACAACTTTGACACGCTTTTTTCTCGGCTTGCTGTTTTTACATATGGGACGGACACGATTAGAGCGGCAGTACAACAGCTGTACAAATTGTATTAATTATGATTAGATTACAGTGGACTCTCTCGTTGTCGATATTGAAGGGACCGTCGAGAGTGGGAGTTATCAAATTAAGGAACGGAAAATCAAAGCAATCTATTTGAAGGGACTGAAAAATATATTGACAGCTGGGGCAATATTGACATCGAGAAGATCGACAGGCAGAGAGTCCATTGTATATTCTGCAGTATAACTTGTAGAATACTCTATATGAGTACAGCGCAATTATGTCACAGTAAGGCAGTCTCATAAATAAAGTTGATCATACCAACTTGTAGAGTTTAAATCCCACACAAATTTTATCGATAGTAATTACCATTCTTGTTTCGCCAAAGCTGTTGCGTACCAAATAGAAAGAAGGCAGTTGCTATTAGAAAGGGATACGACGAACGAACCCAACAACTACTCGATGGAAAGTGGAACGAAAGGACATTCTTTTAATCCCCTATTCAGTATTTATGGTGTTCAGGGATACTTGAAGTACCAATGGAAGTTGCTTTTACGTGATTGAATGTGCTCTTTATTTTTTAGATTTTAAAAATCGTCCATTTTTAATCAATTTTTTCAATGATGTTGAGAAGATTTATTTTTCCTAAATACTTGTGTGTAACAAATTTGTACTGAACAAACAGTCAGTAATAAACAAAAAATCTTATTAAAAGTATAACAGAGAAAAAAATTCAAAGTGAAAATTAAACAAGCACGAAAGATCATTAACTTTCTAAGCATCCAGTTCACAAACAAGAAAAGGGGAGAAAAAGATTATTAAAAACTCCCTCGGGTGCAAATCTGCGGCGCTGTTGGATTGCGGCGAGATCATTTTGGTAAGGTTTCAAAGGAAAGTGTAAATTGAAAATTAAAGTACTTGCTATCTTAACGTTTTAACTTTTGCCTCTACGCATCGCGACGGACCAGTTCGCCAGCCCAAGCGGCCCTTGTTTCTTGGTTCCGAAAATTTCGATTTCGTTTTTTGCAGACCTTCGCAAGCAACGGATTACCTCTCCCCCGGCTTCTAGGAATGTGTTTTCCACTCCACGTTACAACAGTGCCGAATTGGCACCCAGCAATAGCAGAAGCAGCAGCAGTTGCGGATCGATAGCTCTACGTGACTTTCTCGTCGCTCATTGGCAAAGGGTGCGTTTTTCGTGAACCAATTTCGTCGTTCGAGGTTGATGTGATGTTTGGAACGGTGAAGTATCGGCATTTGGTGGCTCGTTTTGCCAGGATAATGTCATAGTCGGAATCATAGCAAGACAGTGAGACACTAATGATTTGACCTCATGTTCACCATTATTTTTACGTCATATTGCTTGAAATATTCTCACCTTTCATGGTTTTGATTTTTTTTATATAATTTTACTAAATGGAATAGAAAAAAATAAAATAGAAAAATGTAACTAAAAATTATCCGAAACCTAACCGATCTTAAAGTTACTCGAAAACATAATCGACTACACCGCTGTCATAAAAATTGTTTTACTTATAGTTTTACGCACACCCCAAACAGGTGTACACAAATAGAGCACGGCGGATTTCTGTGTGGTGTGAATGTAAGTTAGATTTAGATATTAACCATTGATAGCAAGTTGTTTCTCACCGCAGTCGCTTTCCGTGACCAGCAAGAATAGCTTATCTGAGGAAAGGATTGCCTCAGAATACATTTCCACGGTGTTTGATAAGATGGCGTAAACGGCATAGGATCAAATTGATACGTTTAAAAAAATGGTTTAGTTTCAACGATTTGTTTTTTTTGTTTCTTTTGTGTTGTTGTTTGGAATTAGTCAAAACTTGAATCAGATACCTGATTGTTTTTAAGATTCACTCAAAATTTCAAATTCAGCTTGTGTGCAAAAAAGTATGAAACGCTTTAAATTATGATTGTCACTACAGCTGTTTTAAAGGCTGCTAATTCAAGTTGAGTCAAACATATTATGTGGCAGCATAAATCACACAACCAGAAAACATTACGTGGTGGAACACGTCCCCTAATATTCCAAACCCATATAAGCGGAAACGTGCTACCCAGAAGGGGTTCACAATTGTGATTTTTATCGCAAGATAAATATCCTTTTTTAGACGGAAGCGTTTTTAGCATGACTTTCATATGGTGACAATTTTGAGTGCCAATTATAAGGACTGCTTTTTGCTTGCACATTGCCATATCCTGTCAAAGCGTAGAGTTAGACAGTTTGCTCTAGAGTGCGGTCATCTTATTTTATGGCATGTGACCGGGCGAGCATACGGCTAAGCTCCCATAAAAAAAGAATGGAAAACTCCCGTGGCGGTCAAGTATTGGCACAATTTTACGACGGTCAAAATAAAACACGCTTAATAAAACCGGAGAGTTGTAAGGAAAAAGTGAGAATGGATTTTTGTTGGATTCGGTTACGATATTGATTTTGTAGTCAAGGAAAATAGGGTCTTTTTAAAGCTTATGTGCAAGAAAACTTTGGTGGCCTTTATCTAAATAAGTGTAAAAAATGCCAGGATTTGCTTGCGTTTTACTCTAATTAAAGATCAAAGTTTGTTGCAGTTTTCCAAAATACATTAAAAAGGTTCATTGTATCACACCATGAATCTACTCGATAAATCGAAAATATATCTTAAGTTAAAAACTAGCTCACTTTATCTGGCAAATGAACAAAAGTCAAAATAAATCTTTCATTACACACTTGTGATTTGAGTGGGCGTGTTCGGTACGGTATGAATACGGTTGACCAGTTTCCCTGTTCCGCATCGGTCGAGTTTTGAGATTGCTTCTCATAAATTCAATACTACTGGGACTGGACAGCACACCTACCACCACTCTTCGTTCGACGACTCACAATGAGAATCCTTGAGGCAATTCTGAACGAAATTGTATTGCAGAGTAGCATGAGTCTTGACGTTTACCGTTGAAACAAATAAACCTGCAGCCAGTGGCTCTCCGTCATGAAACTGTCGGTATGGCTTCGAGTCATTTTAGGGGACATTCTTTTAGCATTGCTCGATGTTCTATTGTTGACTGTTTTATTCCAGGGTGATGAAGCAGCTTATGGACAGCCCCTCCAACGGAGTAGCTACCAACATTGCAGCTTATCTGATGACACAATCTACGGAGGGCACATTGTTCTCATTGCAACAGCAAGTTTCAATTTTCACAAAATTGGATATACGGTATCACAATGACAAACCGGTAAGGGGGGGACTATAAAATGTTCACTGTTCCTCGGTCGTTGCTAAAAATTACATGGCTGATATTGTATGAACAAAAAAAGTGAACTCCAAATAGGGCTGTAAGCTTTGTTGCTAATAGAGTTTGGAAAAGCAAGTTCGATTGGATCCAGTTTGTATAGATCATCAATGAAAACAAAATCTGCCATTTTCCGTTAATCGACTGAAAAAAATGGAACGTGTCATTTTATGGGAAATTTAATGTACTTTTCTAATCTGCAATAACCCAGAATTTTTTTTTCACTTAGAACATTTTTTTTTATTTTAGAATTTAGAGTTTTTTATAACTTTGCAGGATTGTTTTTTAGACTACAACATTGTTCAACAAAATTGTAGAGCAGATAATTACAAAAATTTTGATATGTAAACATAAGGGGTTTGCTTGTAACCATCACGAGTTATCGCAATTTTACGAAAAACAAGTTTTAAAAAAGTAACTTTTTGGTTTCTCTTTGTTTTGTCGTTCGTGTCTGTCGCCATGATCAACGACGACCAATTTTTTCAAAACTTTTATTCGTAAAATCGTGATAACTCGTGATGGTTACAAGCAAACCCCTTATGTTTACCTATCAAAATTTTTGAAATTGTCTGCTCTACAACTGTTGCACTGTTGCACTCTAAAAAATAACCATGCAAAGTTAGAAAATACATTAAGTTTAGAAATAGAAAATTTGAAAAAAAACCATATTCAAACCACCTCAGTTATTGGTGCCTTCCTTCTTGCGCATGAATAACGTCATGATTCGAAATCCGAACACTTAATAGCATATCATTTTCGTTATAGCTGACAACAAATCATGTAATAAGTTGGAAATGAAGAAATATCATCAGGATGTAGTATAAACAGTCAGTTTAAAGAGAATGCATGCAAATTTTCTTAACAATTTTTAATTTTCTAACAATTTTTCATCAGAATTTGATAATTAAAATGACTTGTTGTGCTTCGAATCCCGGACACTGATAAAAGCTGATTCGAAATCCGGACACTCGTTTTTGCTAATGAATCGCACAAATTTGGACTGAAATGTTAGCGAATGGCATTCTTTAGGTCTCAAATAAGCTGTCAACATCAAAACAATCGATATTTTATATAAAAATTTGCTAGAATTTAAGAAAATCAAAACCATACATTTCTGTGTTGCCTTCCCGGTGCCGCGGACGCCTATGAAATATTTCACATTTTTGATAATCTTATAATTTTATTTTATTTAATTGTTTTGACATTAACTACAGCGTTCAAACAAACTTGAAATGAAAGTTGATATTAGAATTCATCAAATAACACAGTTTTGACATTCATAATGCGAACTGATATCCAAACCATTATTAAAACAAGATGAGGTGTCCGGGTTTCGAAGCGTCCGGGAATTCGAATCATGACGCAAGCAAAATGCTATCGAAGCTAACTTACGTTGCTGCCAAGTAACGTAACGAGCTTTTTGCTGCCACCTGTTGGAAAATTTCAGAATCATCTTAAAAAGCACTGCGGTGAAAGATACACTCAAAAAACCTTTCACCACATTGTCGCATGAAAATTCAGGTGGCAGCCAATTTTTGGCCCATAACAATGTTTTACATGACTCATGCAACTGTCACAGTGCAATCATGTCAAGACTGCATGATTTTCACGCAGCCTACACTCACACAATCAGATGCTGCGTGAAATTCATGCCTGAAAAATTGGAGGCGTGGCCTGGGGTCAGCTGATTTTTTATTTGCATGAAGTTCATGTCACTGCTGCATGAAAACTGGTATGGAAAAAATCCATCAACCTTTTCATGCAACATTGAGGTGAAAAGTTTGTTGGTTTAAGTGCACAGTGAGGTTGGTTGGGAGGTTGCATGAATTTCCTGTCTGAAAATTTTTAGTTCAGGTTGGCGCTGCTAGGGATCGTCAGTTTGCTTTTGATGCTCGTCGCGGTGACTTCGTGTTTGGATCGCGGATTCTGATTTTGAAGCGGATTTTTTGGACACTTCAATGGTGAGGATTGCTTTTCAATTTAAATAAAAAAATAAGCTAATTATCAATGCGTTCGTGTTTTGCAGGAGGCGAGCAGTACATCGATGGAAAATTCTTGTGTAACGATACTGACTGTTGCCGAAAGACTCTCAACGAACTACGGTATCGATTATGACGCGTCTTGCGTGCCTGTGACTGAAGACCATGTAAGGCCGAACGTGATAGTTTTTTTTTGTGAATTTGTGTTCTAGCCAAATGTTGAATTTTGATGTGACGTGTGCCATTGCCCACTGAGAATTTTGGCTCGAGTCTCGAGATCGAGCCTGAATCGAGTCGAGGCTCGAGCCAAAATTCTTAGTGGGTGTGAGTGCTGTTAAGCTGTTAATTAAGAATTTGTGTTGAAAAATAAAAATACAAGCTAATTTGGCCTTGCTTTTTAACAAAAAGTATCTTAATCCCTCATCCAAAAGTCCAATTAATTTAGAGTACTTTTCCAAAAGTTCTTAATGTCAGTTTTTTGAATATTTGACATTACGAACTTTTGAAAAAGTACTGTAGATTGAAAAATCAATGAATACAATGAACCTAGGAGCATGTGCTTTCCACAACGACATCATGTAAGTGTTGCCTGAAGCATCAGGCTATTTTCACGGGAAATTCATGCAAGCTTGACATGATGCAAAAGTGAACAGCCATCAAGGGTCCGTGCGCATGTATTAGTTTGCCACCGGGAGTTCACGTCAAGGTTGCATGAATAACTAAATGGAAAAAAACCACATATATTTTCATGCAACTTTGTGGTGAACAGTTTTTTGAGTGTAAGATTCGGCTCATGTCATCAGCCTGAACTTTTGCAATTTTCGCCCTTTTTTGTATCTACACAAATATTTTCATATTATAGCTTTTGAAAGACTTCACTAAACTTCAATTTATAGACAGTGACTTATGACGCCAATACCAATCGAATGAGACCAAAATGATCAAAATCGGTTCAGTCACTCCCGAGATAATGGAGAGCAATTATTTTGATCAGCATCTAACCACACACAATAATTCTGAGTCGATTTGTAAACGTGAAGGTATATCTAGGATTCACCATTAAAGAAGTTCAATTTTCGAGTGAGGAAGGTAGAAATGACCATTCTCGGTTATTATAGATTCAAAAAGTACATTAAATTTCCCATAGAATGACAGGTCCCATTTTTTTCCAGTCAAGTAACGGAAAGCGGCAGAATTTTTGAAAATATTTTTGTATTTTTTTCGATGAAAAATTCGTTTTTCCAGAATTCTCAGTACGCCATCAAACGGGCGTTCTATTTCAAATTTGCTTGCAAAGGGTTTTACCACTCTTCCGTCACGACTCACGAGATATCGAAAAATGGAGCGCGGATGCGTGATCAGTGACAAAAGTTACTCCTTTGGACAAAGTTTCACGCAAATCGAAGAGGGACCGACTAAGATGGTTAACTTTACTTTTCAAGAGCAAGAATCAAATTTAAAGCAGCAAAAGTTATTTCACAGCTCATAAACATTCTCAAAGCTGTGATAAAAGCTAGAACCGCCCATTTCAGCACCTAGTTCATCACTTTCAAACCAGTGTCGAGTGAGGAGAAAACAAAAAAAAAATAATGGAACAACACTGCTTTAAGCACGCGATTTTTGGCATCGCGCTTCCACTTGACAAAACACGAATGCGTGTCACTTGGAAGAAAGTTACATGATTAAAGACACTTGGACGTGGACGGAAAAGTTTAACTGGAACTTGTCACGAACATGTGAAAGTGCAAATCACAAAGCGGACGGAGTCAATTAACAGTTAAATTAGTGAGCAGTTTTGCACCTGTTTGCTAAAAATAACATAATTTGATCTGGTGCATTGGCTTATCTCACAGTTTTCACCAAATCTAAATCGAATCTCAGTTCCCCTAAGGGAACCACTCTTGAAGAGTATCGGAGCCGGCAATTATAAAGCGGATTCAGCGGCAATGCTAATATTGTATAGGTCGTCTTCGCTAAGGTGGTGGTAAGGTTGGCTTGTGACGATACACTACCTTCTCTTTAGAAGGCAAACAAATCGATTACCACTAGGCTACGTGGCTGGTTATAAGCCACGACTCTAAAAATCGCGCTATCGAATCATTTGTTAATTTTGTATAGCACAAAACTGAGAGCAAAAACCTCGTTGAATTGCGCCTAAGGCTATTTTGTTTGGTTTTGTTCTGATACAATTTCATTTTATTATTTTACATTTTAGACCTGTAACTGATGACTGAACGCAGATTTATTGTTAGCTACACAATGCCAGCGCAAAATTCAATCAAGTTGATTGAGATGGAGCAGTAAGCATTTTTTCGTGAGGTTTCGTGCCCCATATCCAGTACTCAATGTCAGATCCAATGTTTTTCTCGATCAACTTTCCCCCCGTTTACTTCTAATCGCATTTCCGTTCCTGACGTCGAAGTCGTGTAATTGAATTTCATTTACTCATTATTGTATTAAGTGTTCCTTCCATCGTTCTCCGAACGGTAGAGGAAAAATCAACACTTGTTAGGCCACATTAAGGAAGTGATTCCAATACAATAATTCTGACATTGGGTTTAAGACATTGCTAAAAGCTGATTTTTTCCCTCCACAAGCTGAGCCTTATCCTTCTCTTCCATAGGGAAGACGATCTAAGGAATGTTTAGTAAAAACTTGTTACTGGACCGCTGTGTAAATTTTGCTTCGATACTCTTCAAGAATATTCCGCCATGAACTGAGAAATAATTAATCTACTTTAATCTTAATGTTTAGAATAACATTTCATCCAATATGTCAGTTTAACTAAACAGTTACACCTTTTCACGATCATTAGGAAAAAAAAGTTTTCTTTTGGCCAATGTTACTGCAGTTAATTTTACTTGATTTACTCAATCAACACCCAAAGGAAAAATATATATCAATCTCTGCAACAGTGCATTTGCTGCAGAAAAAATTACATTTTATAACAGTTTTTGCAGCAAGCTCATAGCTCAATTTGGCCCGCGTAAAAAAAAATGTCAGCGATCTGCAGTTTTCACCAACACATATAATGCTGGCGCGTCCCCGAGCAACACTTCATCGAGAAGAATATGTTGGTGTTATGTCCCTCACAAATCATCAAGCGTGCATGGCGCGGTGGAAGCGTGTCGACTATCAACCAATAAGATGATGGTTGAATCCTCGTTCTGTTAATATTTTTTTTCTGCAATACAATTAGTCGGCCGTCGGTAATGTCGATAATTGTCGGTAACGGGCAAACATGCCATATCGCAAAAAATGCATGAGGACACATTTCATGTAGATTCTGATATACTTGCATGCCGCCATGCATCACAATTATGCGACCGATGCTTGGGTGAACAATTCGATGCTCGTGTGCTGTATTGTTCTATCTAGATAGGAATGCCAAGCTTAGTACAAAAGAGCACACCGGCATTGATTTTTTATTCGATAACACAATAAACCCAGAACGATTAAAAAGTGCAATGATTGCCTAACTTAACTGATTAAAGTCCGATTAAATACAACATTAAACAAAGTTTTCCCTTAAATGAGTTCAACCTGCCAAAGTACCCATGTCCTCCCTGCTCACTGACACCGTTGCTTTTATAGAATACATTTTGCCTCGATGAGTTACAGCAATGGAGTGGTCGCCACCACCGCCATATTTGGGTTGGCCATCAGGGAATGGTAATAACAGCGAATGCCTTTTTGCGGAAACACTGAAAAGGATACCGAAAAAGTACCAGCCTGGAAAAGCACTGCACGAAGCCTTTCCATTACATTCGAATCATAACCGATGCCCCCTCCATCTCGCGTGTGTGTGTGTGTGTCTGCGTGTGTGTTGCCATGTGGGAGTTTTTTCCCACTTTTCCTCACTCGTTGAAATCGGAAACGGAAATGGTTTCAACAGTGATTGTATCGAATCGTCAGTGGACTCCCTCCATGCATGTATGACCATTAAATTGATGAACCGTCGTAATGGATAATATTCAGAATAAAATGTAGAAAAAAAACACATACACGATGGATTCCAGGAAAAGCTCCACGCTAATCACGCAATCCACTCAATGTTGAATATGATGCAATCGTATAAATTACGAATTCAAATTAATTCAATGATCTGAAAATGTCACTTTGAAAGATCCCGTGCACGAAACCTTCACTTTTTTGGAGGTTCAATCTGGGAAGGATAACGCCAGCGATGCAAATTTTACTCAATCGAATCAGATTGTTCGGGTGCACGTTTAAAAAAATAATTAAATGGGTTTACGGAAATGGAATGCAAATTGAGCGACGTGGTAGGGACCACAATTGAATTGAGGCGAAAAAAAACTTTCATTCTTATCTGTATTCTGAGTTTGTTATCAAGCATTTAGGCCGTTGCAATTTTTTTTAAGTTTATGTCCCTCGACTATGACCAAAGTCGAGGGTGGGGGGGGCAAAAATGATAAAAAAAAATCTTATGATGAAAGCAAGGTATTATTAATGATGTGTTTTCCTAAAGAAATTGAAAAAGCAATTTTCACCAATAGAATATGTTTAAATCGTACAAATTCTTAATCAAACAAGCGTTTATGACAAACGCGAGCATAGCAAGCTTCTGCCCTCAAGCAGAAGGTTCAGGGATCAAATCCGGTACCTTTGAAATTTGGAATCAGGAATTTGAACTTTGAATGTGAACAATAAACGAAAATGAATCAGGTGGGATTCGAACTCATACCTCACACACACACACACACACACACACACACACACACACACACACACACACACACACACACACACACACACACACACACACACACACACACACACACACACACACACACACACACACACACACACACACACACACACACACACACACACACACACACACACACACACACACAAATGCACCTGACCAGTAATTTTGCAATAATAAGTTTCCAAATTTCTAAGTATTGAAGAAAATTTTATTTTTGTGAGGAAAACAGATTTTGCGGTGCTAAATTTCATAAAATATTTATATTTTCAAAATATTTTTTAACAAACCCAAACAATCTAAATATTATCAATGCAAAAAAAAGCATTTTGAATTGTTTTGAGTTATTAGACTTCTATTTCCATTGAAATTTTCCAGTTTTATGAAAAAAAAACCATTTTTTTTGCCCCCTGATTTTGCGAACCAATTTTGAAGGGAGGAAGGTGGGTGACACAAACTTTGAAAAATATTTGCAAAGGCCTTATTAAATTATTACTTGAAAATGATGGAACAATTAATGCTTACCATAGGGCCTTCCCTTAATTCAAACTGAGTTCCTCCAAAACCCCGAGGCGCGGACAATAAATGTCCGAACCATTCATTCGAAACTACCACAAATTGTCATCCCAATCGTATGCGTCAATCCAATTGAATTTGTGGCCTACCGCCTGTACATTTGCAATCATTTCAATGCGGCGACACGAATTTTATCTCACGTGAGGCAGAAGAGCATTTTCAGAATCCTGGGGCGAGAATAAATTAATTTCTACTTTCTAGCGAAAAGAGGCAGATTAATTCTGGTTTCAAGCAAAATGATTTGCTACAAGGCTCGAATGTTTTGTTACTCGACTCAAAAACCTGACTTCAATAACTTCGACTTCAAAAACGTCTAACACATAAAGGCATTGGAAATTAGCTAACTACAACTCAAGCTTCTCAGGTTTACTTTTGATTCTTCTTATTTTTGGAATTTGGAAAGAACTGAAACGTATTCTACAAAACTAGTCCGATCTATATTGCCACTTTCATCGCTTTTGTGTTATAGATGCAGTTTGGCTCAAAATTAAAACTTTTCTTTCAGAAAAGCCTGCAACATCCGGAAGGAATCAGGAGGAAACAAACTTGAATTGCGTTTTTCTCAGCTTCCTGTTTTTTTCATATAAGACATTTTTGCAAACATGGGCAGTATACAGATATTCCACAGGTTTTTTTTTTTGGTTAGTAAACGCAACTGAGGTAGAATCGTTTTTTTTCAGATAATGTCTGTTTGATTTATGAAAAATTTTACATAGCTCTTTCTTCAAATTCGGTTTTAATCCTGCTTTCAAAGCACTCGAATTACTTCAATCTTTCAATATCTGCGGTAAAATCAAAATCGAAAAAATGCGTAAATGTAATGTTTGTAATGTAATTTGACTCCCAACGAAAATTTCGATGTCTGAAATAATGAAGGGGGGGTTCAAATGTATCTGACACATTCTCCAGCGACAAGAACGACACTTTTTGAATGTTAAGTCAAACATTTTAATTATTTATTCGTTGTTTTATTGGTTCAATCATCAATCGCAGCTGGATTTACAATAATAAGTGCTTATAATCATCAAAACATGAATTATTTATTAGTATGAAACCAAAAAGAGTCGAAATTTCGCAATTTCTCACTCCGTTGCAACGTCACGGAGTGAGTGACGTGGCAAATGAAAAGTTCGACTTAAAATAAGTTTTCCATAGTCACTACTTGTAGAAAATTCAATTTTCAATCCGAATCTGTAAAATATATTATTCAATATATTCAACTTTGGGACAAGTTTTGATTGTGATTAGATTACGCCCCAAGCACTTTTCTTGTCATTATTATTCTCGGTGCCAAAAGTTTCAATCATGTTTTTTCCCAGCCTTTCTGTAAATTCAATAGGTGGCTGGAATCAAAATTCCAATGGAGACGCATGGTTAATGATTAAGCTTTGCTCCATTTTGTACTTTGACGATGGTTTACATAAATCAATTTGAACAAATTAAGGTTTCATAAAAGACATATGCCTATTTTCAGCGGCACATGTTAAATTCCACGAATAGTTGAATATATTTCCAGCATGAGCATGCTATATATATTACCCGAAACATTTGCTCCGAAGCGTAATTCTTGGAACGAGCTTTCAGAAACCGGCGGCTTTAAACATGAAATTCTCAGCAAAGCATCATAATTACACTCTCACTAATGATGCCTCGTCGTGCGCTCTGCCACCATAACACAAAATCTTGTAAGGAAATTTCCAACCTGGCATTTTTCGCTCTCCATTATTACCGGAGGAAAGGAATCTACTCGGAGCTCGCTTTCGAATGGCGATGGCAAAAAGATGTCTAAATAAATTTCCATAATTAATGTGAGTGATATGATGATTTTAAGGAAAAGGTGCTGTTTGCAGAGCTTCCACGCGAACACAAATTTCCTTTCGTTCCGTGTCATCACACCTGGGGCGGCCACAACGACGGCGAAACCTTCAAGGTTTGATGTTTGCAATAAGAGAGGGGTTGGGGGGGGGGGGGCATACTTAAGCATATTTGACGAAAGTGACGACAGGCGAATATTTAGAAGCTTTGGTTATGATAACGGTTATTAGAAGCATGGTTTGGTGACATAATTTAAACGACTTATGTTTACTGACTTAACTATTTGTTTAAACAGTGTTCAATTTCTATGAATTACAAAATCATTTGTTTGTTTTTCATCCCATTACTTTATGGACCGAAACGTCTTATACTTGTTTAGAAAACTAGTTGAGTGGGCCCATTTTCGTGGAATTTATAAAAAGGTCTGTACATTTAACGTACCCTGCCAAAGTTCTGCTACAAGCCATATTATCTAAATTTTTGTGCACATTCTCGCCATTGCTTCTCTAATTAGTATTTATCGGCATTTGGTAAAAAAAAGTAGTTTTTGTTGCAGAACGATACGAAAAAAATAAATTTTCTTTAAATTACATCAAGTTATTACATTCGCTCAATTTCAGCTTAAATTTTACATCTTTTGCAAATTCATTAAGAATTAAATTCAGAGACAATAGTCCAACAAATGAGCAGGTTAAACGATACGCATACCGTTAAACATAAAGTTGAATAGGAAATCAATATCAACGTTTTCAGCTTCCAGCCCGTTTGTCTATGTGGCACACACCAAAAAAAAAAAAACTGACAAAAGGGGATGAAATTTGCTCTGATTATTTGAGTCAATAAATTGAGCACCGATGTTGTATCGCTAGGGAAAGTTTATTTAGGTTCGCACACATAAACACTCACACATCTACGTGTGGTGGTGGTACTTGGAGTGTGAGAGAAATCCCGCTAAAGTGCCAAAGTAAACGAAGCCGAAACGAAGAATCCTTCAAACGGAATCACAAAAATTTGAATGACTAAAGCTCAAATGTTAATGGGAAAGTTTACGCAATGAATTAGGCTCCCGGTAATTTATTTAATGGTGCTCTCCGTTTTCCTTTGCGGCCAGCCAGCAAAGCTCCGACGAGCAGCTCCGGGTCACGCGGGTGGTAATAGAATGTCGGTTTCTCGCCTTGAATGTGTATGTGTGTAAATATATGTGCGTGCACGTGCGCTGCTGACGTGAGAACGTGAAGGAGCAGCCACAGGACCAACGAGCTCCTTAAGTACGTTCGACTTCTTCTTATTCTTGACTAACTTTAGGCCCATAATAGGGCTGTTTCTGTGGGTGGGTGAGTGTTTGCCGGTTATGCAAGAAAGTTGCGAATTCGGATGCTTTACATTTCGCCCGTTCATTAGGCGGATACCAGCTGAACCGTACCGTACGTATTTATGTACATCAGATTCTTTTTTATGGTTCCCCAACAAATCAGGCCAGCATCACCATGTGAAGGAAACTTTACTACTGGTGATGTTGCCTTGACTTAGCTTGCCTGGCTTTTTGAGTGCAAAGGGAGCAAAAGAGAAAAATGATCAATATACGGGTATGAGGGAGTCAAACTTAATAACCACAAAGTATTTATTTTATGAATTAAGGTAAATTTTGTCACAAACATGATTTTTGTTGTATCTTGTTTTCCACCGTTAACCAGTGTCTTAACTTTTCATATGTCGTCTCCCTAAGGACCAGCTTTTGCTGGTGCAGTATCACCCTTAAACGAATCGAATCCAGAAAGGAATTCGATAATAAAAAAAACGAAGTTGACTTTATAGCTGTCGGCCGCCATTGCTAGTACCAACCACTAGCGTCTTCCTTTTATCTACAAGGACTTCGCCGCCCTGGGCTCTCCTAAGTGTATGAAAGTATGGCACGGAGCGACGGCACCGAATACCCAAATATTACATAAAGAATTCTAGAGCGCCCGCCGCGGGATTCGAACCGGCGACCTCTGGATTGTGAGTCCAGTGCGCGGTCCGATTGATCCACACGGGCGGGACGTTCGATAATAATCTGGAGCATAATCTATAGGGTAGAGTAGTCATCAATGAGACACGGGGAACAATGATAAAATGGCTCTCACAAGTCGTAGTTTCAACCAATCAGGCTCATATTTGGAGGAAAGGTGTGTCTACGGGATACACGTCTGCCATATTAGTGACTTTGGTTATGGACACTCCCTTTAAAAGTTATTCATAAATGTTTGATTCTGGGGTGTAAAAGTAAATTTTGGACAAAAAATTCTTTTTCGCTCGTAGGCTGCCATTTACACCAAAACTAATATTTCTTCAAATTTCATTCGACGTTCCATATGGATTGAGTTGAGCTACAATGTCCTTTCATTAGATTTGACCAAAATTTAGAATATACCCAGAATCCAGGGCTGTCTCATTGTTCCCCACTCATGTTAGCCAATGGGTAACAATGAGACACTTTGATTTTTCTTCATTAAACATTTCAAAATCCATGTAAATCTTTCAAAACATGAATTGAAAGTGATTTTTGGCATATTTATAGAGTTTTAACTTCATTTAACCAGACATACAAAGTTATTTGGTATAAATATATGGATTTTACAAAATTTAAATACTTTTAAGTATAACTTTTGTTAATTAAAGTTTCATGTTGAAAAAATTGCTCTAAAATGTTCAAGGCAAGTCACCTGTAATGGAACAATATAAAAACATGATGTTTTACTAGAAAAGTATTGATTTTCGTAGAGTGTCTCATCGTTCCCCAGCTGTCTCATTGTTCCTGCCAAGTGCGTCTACAATGAGTCAGTTGAATAACTCTGGCTGTAGATGTCGGATCGATCTCATATTTTGGTCAATGTTTGAACACACTAAAAGAAATAAAATGCAACAAAAATCTCATTAAAACATGTTGATGAAAAAATTAGAAAAATCGTTGAAAGTTGAAAACCAAAAGTGTCTCATTGATGACTACCCTACCCTAACTTAGATTATATTTATATAAGTAACAGGTTTAGTTAAAAAAGTTCAAATTAATACAATAGTAGAATAGGTGCAGTACTGAGTTGAAAGGGTGCCACGATATCTCAGCACTACCTTGACCAAATTGGCTCAAGATATTAGAAGACTCGTTGAGCTGATCCCATATGCTTGACGAAGGCCGACTTAAAAAAAAAAGAAAAATATTTTTATGTATTTCATATGCACCGTCAATCGGGACGGGACTGAAGTAACATTTAAGGCTTTATCAAAGCTGTCACAACCGCTATGATACCTAACAGCCAAAACAAACATTAAAACCACATAGTCGTAACAAACTCCCTAGAACCTCGATAAACCCCACATAAAAAAACCCAAAAGGACCTCCGCAAAAGGTTGTTACTGCCCTATTATGAAACCCACATAGGAGTTCAAGGCTTTACAACTGAATCCAAACAACCTCCTTAAAACATAGATAAAACCATTGTTAAAACCTTAATAGGAGTTAGGGAAAAATAACATTTAATACGTCTTCATGCTTCTTATGACAAACAGATTTTATTCTGGCAAAAAAAGTCTTGGTCTTACCAAATGAAAAAATGGAGATGGTTGTTTCGCTCAAGTGACGGTTCACGTAAAGTAAGAGGGGGATAGACTGCTTGTTTATAAACGCAGATTCGCCCTATTGAACTATTACTGCGGATATGATAGGTATTGGAGGAATTGAAATAATTTCAAAGTTTATTCCTCGCAATTGGTGGCTCAAATTCAGCTGCGGTTGAAATTTTATCGATAAACAAGCCTTACCCATACACACTTGGCAACGATAGCTTCGAGAGAGTAGACGTGTTTTGACGTGCGCGCTAAAGCCAACGTTGCTTTCCTCGAGTTTTTTGACGGATGGACGTGGAAGAGACCTCCGAGACGGATGATTTTCAACTCATCCCCGGAAGAAGTCCCTTGAGGTCACCGGAGCTATCGTCGGAGAAGAAAAAGTGGAGCAGAATCTGCTCAACAACAACAAGTTCAGCCCGCTAGCGGAAAACAAAAACAACAACAATGCCAGCCCAGCAGGAGGAGGAGACGTCCCGGCGGTTCCACCACTCGGTCAGCCGGCGGGTAAACAAAAGCAACCACCTTTTGTGGTGAAGAACACCACGGATTTTTACAAGCTCGTGGCGATAGTGGAAAGTTGTAAATTTGGTTTCGATCCTATTTACAAACTAACCCGATTTGGAACCAAGGTGACCTGCTTCTCTGTCAAAGATTTTGACAAGTTGCAGGAGCTTCTCCAGAGGAAGAAAGTGGAATTTTACACCCACGGCCGAAGAAGCGAACGATTTCACCGGGTCGTTGTTCGTGGTTTACCTGATCAACTGAAACCGGATGAGGTCAAGTACCTGCTGAAGAGGGATCTCAAGCTGGACGCGCTGGAGGTGCATGTCATCAAGCGGAAGGAAAAGTCCACCGTGGACGAAACTCCATACATTGTGGTCTTCCCCAAGGGATACACCAATCTGAAGAAGCTCTCTGCAATGAATGTTGTGGCAAGCACTATCATCCGGTGGGAGGCCTACCGGAGCAAGCGGCCGAACGTGGCCCAGTGCAGGAACTGTTTGCAGCTGGGTCATGGAACCAGGAACTGTCACCTCAAGGGGAGGTGCAACAACTGTGGGGGTCCCCACAAGACGGACGAGTGCAAAGCCCAAGAAGCAGAGTCGAAGCGGTGTGCCAACTGCTCTGGAGCTCACGAAGCCACGGACCGCAGCTGCCCCAAGCGTGCGGACTTCATCCAGAGGCGGCAGCAGGCGTCGAAATCGAAACCGCCGGCAAGGAAGGCGGAGAAGCAGAGTCCAGCAGTTCCGACGTTCACGCCGACGGAGTTCCCTCCGCTGCCGGGCGCAGTTCCGGACGAAAAATCGAAGGATGGCCCTCGCCCCGCAGGAAGAAGCCAAGGAAGCAGTGGCTCCCGAGACGGTGGAGCCACGAAGAAGGAAGCTCTACAGTTCGGCTGAGCTGTGGGGCATTTTCTCCGAGTACATCGGCAGGTTCAAGACCTACAAGACCCGCTTGGACCAAGTAACCCTCGTCAGTTACATGATCTCCAAGTATGAAGTTTAAGGAGTTGTTTTTGACCACACGTTTAGCGCCATATTTAAGCATTTCTATGTGGCTGCGTTAAATGCTCCTTTAGGAGCTTTTGGTTTTATGTGAGCTTTCTGCATGTTTTATGTCCGAGGCATAAAACCTTGTTAGAACCTATTAATTAGCTCTTGCTTTTTGGTTGCGTTGAATGCCTACACGTAAAAAAATATTTCTGTAAATTTACATTATTTATCATGTTACAAAAGATATCATGATAAATGATGTATATTTACATTAGGTTCATTGGCAATTTACATTAGATTCATTGGAAATTTACATTAGTTTTGAAAATTTACATTAGTTTTTGAATTTACATTAGTTTTGGAATTTACATTAGTTCAAATCAACTAATTCTGATTGGCCAATGGGAATGAGAAGCTCGACTTGGATTGCAGTTGGAAAAGGCCTATGCTGTATTTTAAAATGAGTGAAGCGGGCAGCAAAAGGAAATTATGATTTTAATAAGTAGTTTCACAGGTAGGGGACGCTTTCTCGTCGACGGCCAAGTGGAATAACGCTGGACTAGAATCGAACGGACGACGGGTAGGATGTTCGGTGTTACTGCTGCTACCCGCTGCCGACTGAGCCATCTTCGCATTTTATAAACGAGCGGCTAAAGCATCAACTTATTCAGGTCGAGGCTCAGTCAGTGGGCCAGCTAATTATGAGAGCGATAGAAAGAAAACCAAATATAACAATTTTTAGTTCGGGTAGTTTTGAAGTCAACGTTTGGCAGAAATACATTGGATATATGATTTACATTAAATAGGAATTTACAGGAAGCCGAACACGGGTAGAAATTCATCAGATTTGAGTTTCCATGCTCAACGTTTCCATTAGATTTATGATTTACATTAGATTTAGATTTACAATGGAGTAATTTCCATGACTTTTTACTATTTACATCATATTTCAACATTACATTGAGTGAGTTTACATAAGAAACAGTAATTACATGCTGTGTAGATTTACATATTTTTTTCTGTATAAATAGTGACAGTATTTTTTATTACACTGAACAGCTTGAAGTTGAGAAAACTATGCGCTTTTTTCTTGCTCTGTGGCTGTTCAATGCGATAGTTATCAAAAATATTCAAATATTTTGCAGTAATAAGGCTGAGACAGCTTGAAATTTGGAAAACTTTGCGCTTATTAGCACTTAAGTGTTATTTATGCACTGTTTTGGAAGCCGGATCTCAGATATTTTGATGGACACATGTTGAATAAGGTAGAGCATCATCGGCTGCTCTGAGGAAAGGAAAGTCCAGGGATCATGTTTCATGTTTGTTTCCCATTTATTTTACTCTTTCCTGCTATTTCATAGCCCTATTCATCTCCTACTCTTCTTTTCTTCTGAGTCACTCTACTCACTGATTTTCTTCGTTTTCTTCGGGCCCATGATCTTCTGCTCCAGTCGTCCCAAAACTGCACCGTACCTTGTCCGACGAATCTCGTCACGGCCCGACACATCGGGTTCGAGTCAGCCACCACCTTCGCACTGGGTTTGTCAGCACTGGGCCAGATCTCGCATACACCTTAATGACGATCCGCTCGACGTGTCAGGTTGCGTGCGCCCGATGTCAGGCTTGACGTCGGTTGCGTTCTCTACCGGGTCGAGCTCCTCGGGTGTCGATCCACCAAGATACACTCAAAGTAAAAAGTTTCCTTTTTTCAAGTTCACCCGTCGTCACCCTTTAAAAGGTAACGAAAATGTACTGAATTTGACATACCCTTTTAAAAGGGTGACGCCGGGTGAACTTTAAAAAATTATAGAAAGTATCCTTTTTGAGGATTGAAAGTACCCGTTTGAGGGATACTTCTGACTTTGAGTGTACGCTCCTCGTCGACCTCCCCGACGCGCGTAGTGCCGAATATCGAGCTCCTGTCGACCGGGTGGCTCTTACGTGGCAGTACGCAGCATTCCAGAAATCCAAAACAGCGCCCTGTAGGAATCGGCAATGATTACCGTAGGGGGGGGGGGGGGCGTTATAAACGAAGATTGGCCGGTTTCTTACCCCAGTGGTGATCCGGGGGCGTTTTCTTAAACTTGTTGGCCGCATGCGTCCGTCGCAAGTCCCGTCCGGCGTGTAGAAGCTCTCCCTTCTGTGGTGCCGTTCCGGCACTCCAATCAACCGCGGAGATCGGCTGGCGAGGGTTTCGACGGTGGCCGCTCCAACGGCCAAGGAATCGTTCCGGCCCGTGGTGCAGACGAGCACCAGCCGCGGCAACGACGCGCACTTTCCTCTTCTTGGCGGCCAACTGGCCGAGCCCGTGACAACGCAACTTCCACGTGGAACGATTTTGACGTTTCTTCCTTCTCTCTTCGCGTGACATTTCTACGATTTCTACCGAATCGTCGTTGACAGGCGTGCGACTCATGGCCTATCTACAATCACTTAGCTTAGAAAATTTCACTTAGCTTAGGAATTTGAATCAATGGAAATGAATCTGAGTTTCTACAATGGAAAAGTAATCAAATTAGAAACTGACGTTTGGTTTGGAAAATTTCAAAATCTACGGTAAGTTGACGTTTCAATATCAAAGGTAAACAAACAACTGCATAGCAACGTATATCAGCCCAGCAAAATTTCTAAGTTGATTGTGGATGACGGCCGTAAGTTGCGTACTTTCCTAAGTAACTACTTTACTTAGATGTTCTAAGCTAAGTGATTGTAGATAGGCCATCAGCCCGGGAGCATGTTGACAGTAGAGAGCCTGGATCTTATTAGAGAACGGACATCTCAAACCAAAAGTACCAATCGAAGCACGAGAACTGTCAAACGGAAGGTACCAATCGAGCAAAATCCTTTGTCTTATGCTCGTTTGGTACCTCCGTTTGACAGTTCTCGTGCTTCGATTGGTACTTTTGGTTTGAGATGTCCGTTCTCTAATAAGATCCAGGCTCTCTAGTTGACAGCTCCCATACAAACTGAGCGTACCTCTTTTTGTGGGTCCAGAGTGGGCCTAAGATGGCGGCCTTTGATATTATCTAGCCATTTTTTTGAAAATGGCGAATTGTTTAAATAAATATTGTTTTTGCCTTGTTTCGGTTTAAAACGACAAAATAAGCAGTTTGGAATCATTTTTGTAAAAAACTTGTTTAGAGATACGCCTCGTCCAAATATTAGTCTAGAACAGTTGAAAGGAGCGTGCCGCGAAAGCCGTCACGAAAAATAAGTTTCCCATGCAAATTTTGAGTTGCGTAATTAATGGGCGGATCCGACGAGGCCCACTGGCTATCTGTCGGTGAACACGCGCAACTCACGAAAACTGTCATCTTAGGGTCCGGCTGGTGCGACTAGTCGAGAGAGGGGTGTTTTCCAGTAGTTTTGTTTTGTTTCGCACAGTGGAATTGATGATAATTAGGCTTAGTGATTTTTCACGCTCGAAAATAGTAAATTTCACGGGGACCTCAATTCCAAAACACCAAATATCACGCAAATTTCGCGAACGTGAAAAATGTTAAAATAACTCTGAAAATATTTTGTTTAAATCACAGAAACTGCTTTTATGCTTCAATATAAATTATTCTTCAATAAACTTAAAAAAAAAAACCTTCACTAAATTTGAAAGCGACACAACAAAAAATCTTAAAAAAGTTTCCACCTGGTTTATGGATGAGCTCTATTTATATTTTAAAACAAAATGTAGAGCATCCGTATAATCACTTATTGAACTACTTTTTAATATTAGACTAATAAAGCAAAAATGTTTTGCTTCTGTTTTCTCAGTTTACATTTTATTATATTTCATATAAGACAAGATTCAACAATCTTGTCCAGCCAAATTGAGTAAAATAGATTGAATTTTCTGCAACATTTAGCCCATTCAAAATATTTTTAAAGATTTCATCTCTCTTTTCAAAAACTAAATTCAAAATCAATATTTGCCTAATAATAATAATTTGCAATGAAATCGAAATTTTTAATCAAAATAAGATCAGAAAACAAAAAAAGGTGGCATTTTTAACTTTCACGGGAATCATCCACCCAAATAACCAACTATCGTTAATATTAAACAGCACTTAGAAATATCGAAAATGTTTTTAAAAGGTGATTTCGAAGATAAAAAATACACTTCATTTAATTTTGGATAAAACAAAGCACTGGGATACCGTCTTAAAAGTTAATAGAAATTTTACATTTCAAATAAGATAGTAGTAAAAACAATTCTAAAGCGAAAAAACATATTACAAAATTTTGTTAGTTCCCAAAAAACACTGAAAAATCTGAACAATTCTTCAATTGGTTATAAATTTCAAGAATGTCACACCGTCCGCGAAGTAATCAAAATTCACTAACCCTATAACGTCATGATTCGAAATCCGGACACTTACACGGAGAGACCGGCCAGGGCAAATCTAAGAAAATCTTGGTTAATTTAACTAAAAGTATGGGTTAATTTTTTACACAGCTTTTTTTCAACAATCGATTGTTGATTTTGTTAACCCAAAATTGCTGACCACCAATAACTAAAAGTAACTAAAAAAATAGTTGGAATTGCCATTTTTGTTGGCTAAATAGCCGAAAAAAATTCTAGCAGTCGACTGCTAGAATATTTTTTTCAGAAAATTAACTATTTTTTTCTTGTTTTCAGCTGAAATATTGTGGAATATTCTGTAAAAAACAGGCTGGACCATACTTTTCAACTATTTTTCAACATTTTTTTTCGTTGTATTAACTGAAATATTTTTGCATGCAGCAAATTATTAGTGGTCTATAACAAAACATTTCTTAATTAGACATAATTTATGTAAGTGTTCATATATATTTTCTTTAATTATCTAACGATACAGGCCGGGCTGAATTTCTAGCTATATTTTTAACTAATGTCTTACTTAAATACAGAAAAATATTCGTACATGTAGTCAATAATTAGCTATTGTTAGCAATATTTTTATTGAATTTGAAGTAAATTTTTTAATAATGCCTCACAAATTAATGTTGGTTGTTTTAATATTCGCATTTATTCTGCCTAAAATTTTAACTTTTTGTACTAATTTTTTTTTAGCATGAAGTTATTAAATTACTGTTAAAAAGCATAAAAACAAAACTTTTTATTAACTGTTATTATAAAACATGTAAAGTTTGATTAAAGTTTGAAAAAATTACGTTGCATAAATCTAAAATAATAATAATAAAACATGTTACAAATTTTGTTAAACATATTTAAAAAAGATGTGAATTCCTTAAAAATATAAACCGAGCAAAATTTTCACCAAGTTAAGTTATTATGTTGTATAAAATTAAGTGTTGTATTCACTTACCATCACTGTGCAATCATCCGATAAGTCATCATCATCTACAACGGTCTCAGGTTTAGTTATTTTTCTTGTGGTTGGACACAGAATTTACACCAAAGTGAACCTTTTGCTGCAAATAGACATATAAAATCTATTAGTAATTTAATACAAAATTCTTAATTTTGGCTATAAACTGAAAATAGGATCGTAAATAAATTTAATTATGATGAGGAAAGAAGAAATATCAATAATGCTACTTACCAAGCTTGCATTAAATTTATTCAACATACTCCGATTCCTGAAAACAATATTTAGAGTTTTACTTACCAGTTTATTTAACAGTCTTCTATTAACAGCATTTTTAAAATATTTCTATCTTCTTTTGTATATCTTTTATAAATTTTATTTTTTAGACATTTCCCATCATCTAATTTTTATTTTAATATTATGTGTACGCATTTCCATGTATTTTATGGTTGATGATTTTGAAAAAATAATGGTTCATTAAATTTGTATCCATCGTAAGAACGAAGGTTTTTCATTATTCAGTTTTCTAATTAAAATCACAACAGATAAATTGTTATGTAAAAATAAATCCATACTTACTTAGATTAACCAACCTTTTGTTAAATTTGCCCGTGCAAGTATTGTCGTGCAAGAGTTCGCCCGCCTCTTCCTTTCACTGCCCTTCCCTTTCCTTAAAGCATTGTCATGAAGTCCCCTCGCATCAGAGGTCCTCATTGCGAATGTCCTCGTCTTGTTCTTCATAGTTTATCACCTGCAAAGAAATCATCAACAAGCTTACTCACCAATTGCACCTCCACAGTTGCAACAGTGTTCACTTCGATTTGCACTTCAACATTAGCCAAATAGTGTGATTTTCACCTTTCACATTCTCTCACTTCACAATTAACAACACAAACTCAACAAATCGACCGCTCTTGTTCGAATCCTGACTTCAAATGACAAACGTAAACAAACCCAAGTTCATCTTTTTAATATTCAACCAATTGATATTTACATTTAACCAAAAAAAATCTTGATTTTTCTAAAACCAAAGCTAACAGTCGAGCACGTTCATTCGAGTTCGGGAAATCTGTTAGCTTTTTGCCTTTAGCATTTTCAACAAACAGGTTATTAAATTATTACTTAATTTTGGTTGATTTAACTGAAAATTGGCCGCAACAAGTACGCTTTTGTTGAAATTTACGAAAGTAAAATCAACAATTTTAATTGTTAAAATTTCTGGGCACAGTCTCTCCGTGTAGTAGCATATCATTTTCGTTATAGCTGACAAAAAATCATGTAATAAGTTGGAAATGAAGAAATATCATCAGGATGTAATATTAACAGTCAGTTTTAAGAGAATGTATGCAAAATAGGTCTTTTTTTAGCAATTTTTCATGAGAATTTAAAAATTAAAATTACTTGTTGTGCTTCGAATCCCGGACACTGATAAAAGCTGATTCGAAATCCGGACACTTTTGCTTCGAATTCCGGACCCTCGTTTTTGCTAATGAATCGCACAAATTTGGACTGAGATGTTAGTGATTGGCATTCTTTAGGTCTCAAATAAGCTGTTAACATCAAAACAATCGGTATTTTATATATAGATTTGCTAGAATTTAAGGAAATCAAATCCATAAATTTCTGCTTTGCCTTCCCGGTGCTTCGGACGCCTATGAAATATTTCACGTGAAATGTTTCGCATTTTTGGTAATCTTATAATTTTATTTTATTTAACTGTTTTGACATTAACTACAGCGTTCAAACAAACTTTAAATAAAAGTTGATGTTAGAATTCATCAAATAACACAGTTTTGACATTCATAATGCGAACTTATATCCAAATAATTGATAAAACAAGATGTGTGATGGTGTCCGGGTTTCGAAGCGTCCGGGAATTCGAATCATGACGTTATTAGTAATTGAACGAGGGTTCTCGCTTATTATTATTTATTAGCAGTTAAGTGTTATTTATACACTTTTTAGAGGCCGGATCTCGAATATTTTGAAGAAAACGTTGTCCAGATATATTCTGCGACCTATCTTTGGATAGATAATTAAAAGACCTTTTCAACGAGCAGGAATTGAATTGGCAATGTGACTACCCTATCATAAGTTGTAAGCACATAAGTGCCCTAAAATATGAAGATCTGACAACACAATCTGATGTCATGACTAATGAGTCAAGTTTATAGAACACTGAAAGCCCCTTTGTGTCTATTTTGAATAGCATTACTCTTTAAATGTGAGGAAGGCACCAACCACCAGTAACGTTTTCTTGTTATGTGCTGTTCAATGCGAATTTTAAATGGGAGCAAGATCAAATCGTCGCCGTCGTGCTAACTAGTCGCACGTGCATTTTGGGCCAAATTGAGTTAAGAACGCCATTTTGTGCAGCTCACAATGCCTCACCTTTTGACCTTCACAGATTCCCAGAATTCGATTTCAATCCTGAGATATTCAACGAAATCCGAAAAAATTCTGTGCATTTTTGTCACTTTACATATGAAAGTAGTTTCAATCTTGTCGTGCTATCTTGTCACTCCCTGAAAATTGTTGTAAGAGCGACAACTGGCCAAAGGGATTTCAGATCAGAACGCGTTTGACGTACGCACAAGTTAGACTACCGTCAGTGTTGCGTTCCTCACGCGCTCACGCGCTCGTGAGCGCTCACTTTTCGCTCATTCGTGAGGAGGAGCGCTGCGCGAGCTAGCTCACGTTTGCCCGCGCTCACGTTTGCTCCGATTTTTTCAGCTCGCTTTTGCTCCACGCTCGCGCTCGCGCTCATATTTCGCTCACGGAGCGCTCATTTTGGACGTGTCGCTAATCATTTAACGTTTTTGAGAAAGTTTTTATTTCAATTCTAGATGAGGTGCAGTAGGGCTGAGGACATATGATTTTGTGAACAAATTTTATGATATATGAATTGGAATAGCTTATTTTCATCAACCTTGTTTTAAAATAAAAGGTTGGATTTGCAAGAGTCAAATCATTTTTTTAGACATACAGTTGAATGTATAAATATTTTAGAATTTAAAAGCCTTATTGTAGCAGAGAGGTAAGGGGGGAGGGGTATAGACGCCTAAATAAAAGGGCCTGTAAACATTAGAAAAACTTACAAAACAATGAATTGATTCAAGAGGATTTATGCATTGGTAAGTTCGATTAAATGTTAAATGCTTCGTTGATTAAAATATAACATTAAACTGTTTTATGTACCGTCAGTGGGGGTGACATTGGGTCTGGGGGGTGAGATTGGGTCAAATTGATTTTTTACGGATTTTACCATTCCTCAGATTCTTCTCAATGAAACTGGATTCTGCTAAAAGGTTGTGTAGGGGACATCTTAAGATGACTTCGCTGAAAAATCTCGTTCCTAGAACAAATCCGGTTATTTTGGCAGCTGTCTAAAATTGAGGTACGTTTTTGGCCAAAATGACCTCTCGAAAAATCATTTTTCTAATATTTTTGTTGGGATTGCTCAAAAACTACCCAAATGTTTGAAAATCTCCACTTCAAACATTGTCAATACGATTCCTTCGAACAAGAAACACTGTTGGATGACTTGTTTTTACCATATCGTTGTATTTGAGCATCATTTTAGTTCAAACTATTGGCATTAAAGGTAGTGTTCATCAAAATTTCCCATATTTTGGGAAAATGTTAGTAAACTATCTAAGAACAAATCTACGTTGAAAGATTTTCGATGTTATTTAAATTGTTTTTGTTATTAAGAAATTACAAGAGGTGAATCGTTTTTTGGCCCATAGTCACCCCCACTGACGGTACCTAATCAGTGTTTTGACTACATTTCCAGATTGCGGGTCAGAATTAGCTACTATTAAAAAAAAGTTATTCCGTTTATTAAATCTTTAAATGATTCAGTGATAAGAAATGGATGATCATTTCTATAAGGTTAGTCTTTATTTGGTAGAAGTTTCAGAAAATAGGGTAACATTTTTGAAACAGTTCTATTTTTAAATATTAGCCTAAAAATTGCTAATGGTTGAAATAACCCTTTTGACTCAAATCAAATAAATTGTCAATATTTTTCACCACAAAAAGGTTGGCTCTTCTTCCAACAAGTGGATTTTATTCAACATTTCCGCAACCAAACCTCTGAAAATATTCAATTACAAGTTATATATGATTTTTTTGAACATGAATGATTGTAACTGTTTAAAAGATTATTCAAAATTATCAAAACATACATAAATTGTCATTTTTTTTGTACATAACAGCAATACAATATGGTCAAATATGGATTTGATTTGTGAACAAATAGTGCATCTCTTCACGTCAATGAATGTTTACATTATGAATTAAGTTTTTTTGTTAATTGTTCGAAAAATGTCTAGATTTTAAATAGAACGTAAATTTCGGTTCGCTGACCAAATCCACTTCATTGCATACTTTTGTTTGTTCGACCACTTTCTTGTTTGTTTTTGCTGCCTGTGCTGAGATAGTTCTGGAAACATCGTTTCAAACAGGCAGATGCTTCAACAGGAAAAAAACAACTACCTACTTTGGCTCACCAGCTCACGTGAGCGCAAAACGCTCCGGTGAGCGTGAGCGAGCACGAGCTACCTGATAAAAACTCACGCTCCAGCTGGAGTGAGCAAGCCTTCCGTGAGCGCTCGCTCATTCGCAACCCTGACTACCGTAAACATTTGTAATAATAACTCGGGACTCCAGCAACCAACTTCAACCAAACTTCGGGACAATGCATACAATGGTCAACTAAACAAAGCGTGAATGTTATTGTTTGCATTGCGTGCTCTCGTTTTTGTTTACTAAAGGTCAAACATTAAAACGCGTTTTTCTCGGAACGTCGAAATGGCGGGTGCGAGAAGATAGCACGACGACGTCGAACGCGATGGCGTGACGCATATCTTTTTTGCTGGAAACTTTGGAAACCTGTACCGAGCTCCAGAATACTCAAAACTGCAAAGCGCCAGCTCCTGTTAAGTTCAATCAAGCTCATATTTTGGATTTGGGCTCAGTACGCCCACCGGAACAAACCCCTGATTGCCCACCAAAAAGTCATTTTTCAAAAATCCTAATTTGATCAATTTTTGGTTGGTCTAATTTGAGAAAGCTTAACTTGTGTTAGCAGTTAAAGAATTTTATTTCCATATCATTCCAATTGACTATTCATAAAATTTGTATTTATTTAAAAATTGGTAAACTTTGTTATTTGAGCTACTAATTTGAGTGTGTCCGTAAAATCTAGCTGCAGAGAACTTGTTTGTCCACTTTTTAATCAGCTGTGTAAACGAATATTTTCCTCTAATTCGATTAGCACGCTGTTGATGCAAACTATTGTTTCGGCCTTTTGAAGCTCGCCGACCCACAAACTTGGTGAAAGGGCTGAAATCCTTTCAGCTTATCCTAAATTGTTACGTGCGCCCGGGCTGTGTTGAAGCTGGTCGGGAAAACTTTTCGGTCAAAACCGCATAAATTTACAAGTTTAATTGCCGTTCGTAAAATTTCTACCCAATCAGGCATATATTGAATAAAACTTCCAACTAGCAGCCGAAGGTTAGGGGAAAGCAAAAAGGGAAGTTGGCGGGTTGAGGGTGGCTAAAACTAAAGACATCCAACCCAACAAGTCAGCAAACGAAAGTTTTTCCCAAAAAGATCCTCGTTGTCGCCAGTTTTCGACACACACAATTTCTCGAGCGGTGGTGGCGATGGAATCTGGGCACACAATAAATATTTTATTTTCGGGTTGTCGGTGCCGCTTAGCCAACACCGGGGGCTTCCTTTCGTTGGTCCTTTTTGGAAGAGCCTAAACTGAAAGCTGAAAAGCATTTACTCCGTGTGCGACGGAAAGTACCATACAGCAGACCAGTCTTTTTGGCTGAAACGTTGGTCTTTGTATTTGTTTGCTTAGTCCATCCATTTTCCCCGATCCCTTCGTTTTATACATTTTTAATTCTTTCAAGAAACTTATCTCTAAAGAAGCACCCTGTTTTTGGCTTGAGCATTTTTTTTTTTCATTTTGTTCTTGGTGGGTGTGCGAGTACGTATTCAGGGTGTTTATAATGAAGTACTGTCCTTTGAGCAGTACATGATTTATGCAGTTCATAATTAATATTTATGCTAAGGTTGTACATTTTAATTCTCCTGCTTCTTTTATTAACTGCCTAGCCAAGAAAAAGTGAATTTAAAAAAAATCTTTGATGGCTTGTTAATTTTTTTTATGAATCTTTTGTTTACAAAAATCATATTCATTCTATCGTTCCCCGTTGGACTCGAGATAGGTTTCAAGGTTTGTAAAGATAAACCCTTTCTGAACCAAGAGTGATTCTCAATCGAAAAGTTTCCCGTCGCCGAACCAAACGAAACGTGCTTTGCTATATTCCCGTGAGTCAAAATTCCACTCTTACCTCGCTATCGTTGCTGTGTAGTGTCAGGTTAAATCCCGGCAATAGATCCTCCTTCTCGTTGACATCCTGAAGTGCTAGCTTTGCGGCCGGCATACAAGCTTGTCCGCCCTGCCATCCGCCCTTTCCGTTGATGGGAAAAATTCCACCGATATGTAATTGGTTATAACCGCTCACCACATTGATATTAAACACCAACACTACAAAGGACACATTCACCAGGGCAAACAACAACATATCCTGTGGAAAAAGGAGAGAAAAGGAAAGTGTCAGACGTTTGTGGAATAATCAATTATGGCCAAGTGGTAATATGTTCGTAAATGTAATTATCACTATTTTCACTATGTGTTTTTTTCTCTCTGCGAAACAGTTGTGTCGACAAACAGGTTGCTCTTGAAACAATGATTACACATACATACACGATCTATGCGGGGTGTCGGGAGTGGAACCACAAAGTATCCGAACCACACACACCAACACACAGCGCATCCATGTACATGTGTCGATGTGAGTGTGGTGCCCTGTATCTTCCTGACATAAACGATGATAAAGTGCCATAAGTAGTACTCTTGGCACACTCTCGTGCTTCGGTACCAGCTGCTGCAGTAGTACACGGCACCGACTGGCTCACCACACTTCCGCTAACCAAGCACATTTAGGGGTGTGGGACCAAAGAGTCCCAATTGATTATGATTCGATCCACATCCTGGCACTCGAGATCACGTATTTTAATTCATTTCCAAAAGGCCTGCGCTCTCGCAGGCCCTTCCAATTGCTGTTGATCCGGCACGTAGAGCTTTAGTTTCGTATAGTAGAACATAAAATGGCTGTATCTCAGGGGTGACCAAAGTATGGCCCGCGGGCCAAACGTGGCCCGCAAGGTGATTTTTTGTGGCCCGCGGACCCATTTTGAATGATCACGTAAAATGGCCCGGTAACCACTTGTAAAGTGATTTTAAGCTTTTTTTTAAAAAAAAAAATAGGGTTTATTCAAGCATTTTTATGCTTATCTTTTATATTTTTTTGTTAATAAAAAAGCTAATGACTTATAAATATTTTGATCCCCATTTTAGGACACACATATTCTGTCAAAAATCCCTTTTAATTAAAACAATTTCACACGGTTCAATGTGAGTGAAACTAATAAATATCGTCAAAACTCTCATCAAACATTTTTGAAAATATATAAAACGTTCAAATTTGACTTAGGTAGAAACCTATAATTGTTCTAAAAATATAAGTATTCTATTTTAATTTGAAAGTCATAATGACCCTTTTATGAACTGACCCTCAAACTAACTTTACACTTAGAAACCGGGATTCGAACTCATGACAGTTAAATAACGAATCTGATTCAGGTAGACACAATGTTGAAATCGGAGGATCAAGGTTATTGCAAATATTTAACAAAGCTTTTGTCGGACGACCCTCCCCTCCCCAATTACCAAAAATTGGCTCAAAAGACAAGCAGCAAATATATTTATAAAAAATCGAAAAATCTTAGGTACGTTCAGCTGAAATCAATTAAAAATGAATTCCTCTTCGCTCAGAATCATTTTAGCATGTTCGGGTTAATTAAAAATAAATTTTATTTTTGTAAATTTTCGATGAATCAATGTTTTTCAACAAAAAAAAATGTCGTCGAATCTTTCTTTTTTAAAAAAAAAAAATAATAACATTTTCTATCGTTGAAATTCTAGCTCTAAACGATTTTTCATTAGTCACACTCGATTTAAAAATAAAATTCCCCGTTACATAAATTGATCAGTTTACATGTCACCACTTTGAAATAGAAATACAAAACTATTATTAGTAACAAGCTCTTCCCGGCAAACTTCGTCCTGCCCTTTTTTGGTTTCGTGACGTTTCATGCTTGTTTGCTTATTCAGCCTCCTGTGATCAAAATTTGATTTTACGTATCTTTTCCCATACAATCTGCAGCTTTTCCGGAATCGGTTCCAGAGTGGCCAAAGTGTCAATTAGATAGCGTAAGAACCTTCCTTGGGCTTATACGAACCCAACGCAACAAAGAGCACCTCGATCCGACGCTCCGTATTGAACTGATTCGCGTTCGAACAAAACCGTCGAAATTTTTTATATATATAGAAGAAGATAGAAGAAGAAGATTACCGAAAAACGAAACTATTGGCACTACGCCCCCCGGGGCATAGCCTTCCTCTAACGTGGGATTTCTGCTCCAGCGCCTCTGACGAGACAGGAGAAACCGGGACCGACGTTTTACTTCACCATCCGATAGAAGCTCAGTGGATAAGGCGGGAATCGAACCCGCGTCTCATAGCATCATCGGGATCGGCAGCCGAAGCCGCTACCCCTGCGCCACGAGACCCACCGAAAATGTTCAAAAAATAAACAAAAAAATAACTTATAGATGTACTTTCCAGTCTTTTAAATTAAAATAATTTAGTAAATCTGGCCCGCAAGCTCAATTGAGCTTCAAATTTGGCCCGGCCTCCAAAAACATTGAGCACCCCTGCTGTATCTTCTTATTCGATGTAAAAAATAAACTAATCTCATAGGTTTGGCGTGAATTTCTCATGCTAAGGGTATGGGGCGACTTATAATTTGAGAATATCCCATAATGAAGTTTGATGTTAATATCTCCTAAATATCCTTCATATTAAAGCTAGGTACTTTATCAGTATATCTTGAATATTATAAAAATGTGGATATTTTCATCAAAGTTAAAGGAAATGTTAATATTTTTTGTAGTTGTTTAAATATACATCCTTGTGAATCTTGTAATAAATTCAGAGTGCACGAACTCCGAGAAACATGACCTAAGAAAGCCAAGCTAAAACGAGTGTTATTTTAGGCTAGTTGTATGTGAGCAGTTCTCTACGGAATCGGTATTTTTTCTTTAATTTTAAATAATTTTTGTATTTTTTAATCCGACTCAAACTTTTTTGGTGCCTTCGGTATGCCCAAATAAGCCTTTTTGCATCATAAGTTCGTTCATATAATTTTCCTTACAAATTTGGCAGCTGTCCATACAAAAATGATATGTGAAAATTCAAAAATCTGTATCTTTTGAAGGAATTTTTTGATCGATTTGTTATCTTCGGTAAAGTTGTAGGTATGGATATGGACTAGACTGAAAAAATGATACACAGTAAAACAAAATAGGTGATTTTTAATTTCACTTTTTGTCACTAAAACTTGATTTGCAAAAAAAAACACTATTTTTAATTATTTTTTTCATTTTTGATATGTTTTAGAGGACATCACATGCCAAATTTTCAGAAATTTCCAGAATGGGCAATCTTTGACCGAGTTATAATTTTTTGAATCAATACAGATTTTTTCAAAAAATCGAAGATCGCAAAAAAAATTCAACTTGAGTTTTCGATGTAAAATCGGATTTGCAATCAAAAAATTCTTAAGTGAATTTTTGATAAAGTGCATCGTTTTCAAGTTATAGCTATTCAAGTTATAGACATTCAATATTATGCCCTTTTGAAATGATAGTCTTGATTTACATTTTTTGAAAATATTGTTTTCAAAAAGATCGGAAAATTTTATTAATGTTTCATATTTCAACATTTTAAATCGGACCATTAGTTGCTGAGATATCGACATTAGAAAATGGTGGGTTGTTAGGGTGAGGACTTAGAAAACATCAATTTTCCTGTTTTTAAACCTTTGCATGGCAATATCTCAGCAACTAAGGGTCGTATCAACAAAGCTCAATAGAGCAAAATATAGAGAATTTTCTCAGCTTTTCTAAAATATTTTTTTCATAGGTGGGCAAACATGGACACTAATTTAAAAAAAATGAATACTGCGACTATTTTCAAAAAAGTTACCTAAAAATGGCTATAACTTGAAAACGCTGCACTTTATCAAAAATTCACTGAAGTACTTTTTGATTGCAAATTCCGTTTTCATCGAAAAATGAAGTTGAAAATTTTTTGCGACCAATATTTCGATTTTTTGAAAAAATATGTATTGATTCAAAAAATCATAACTCGGTCAAAGATTTTTTGCCCATTCTGGAAATTTCTGAAAAGTTGGCATTTGATGTCCTCTAAAACATATCAAAAAATAAAAATAAAAATAGTGTTTTTTTGCAAATCAACTTTTAGTGACAAAAAGTGAAATTAAAAATCACCAATTTTTTTTTACCGTGTATCATTTATTCTCAGCGTAATCCATATCCAAACCTACAAATTTGCCGATCAAAAAATTTCTTCAAAAAAGACATATTTATGAATTTTCACATTTCATTTTTGTATGGACAGCTGCGAAATTTGGCACCAAAAAAGTTTAAGCCGGATAAAAAAATACAAAAAAAAATCGAATGACCGAAATCTCAGAGAATTGGTCATATATAATTTATAGGATGAATTGAACGTTTCAGGTCAAATTAAATAAGTCCTCTTAGCATCATATCAAATGGCGTTAGTGCAACGAAGTTCTGATTTTTCATTTCGAAAAATTTAAATGAAAAGATAACCAGCAGGTCTGACCTGGATTATGATGCCTTCGAGACAAACTTCCATCATGCGAGGTTCGTGTGAATTAAGTCATCACTTTTGTTATTTCTCCACAGCTAGTGGTGTCGTATGGTGGATGGATCTGCTCTAATCCCCAACACAAATCCAAACAACAAATTCCGGCACGTCACATTGTGTACCCCATTGACGAAGCCACCACATAAGATCCGAACGAACACCCCATGACGGCCGGCGAGTCAACTGTACCAATTTCCACAACAGGATTCTTTTCATTTCATCCTGCTGTTCCGTTGTCCCCGACCATATTTATGTTTCCCTGATGAGACTCACGTATTGACGTAATGATGGATGGGTTATGAGACTTGTGCGGTGACGTCTCCTCTGCATGTACCTTCCAGTTCGTCTTGTACACTGTAGGAACACAAGAAGAGCCTTGGAACCACATCGCTGGATTGTGCCTTCGTTCGACACTGTCCTTGTTTCACATCCATCTTCGTGGCGCTACATAATTTATGATCTCCTAGAGAATGAATACATAAGTTCATCCACTCAACGAGCAACGCCTCACAATCATAGCAATTCTTTAACTCAGTTCTGGGACAGGTACTAGTTTTTTTGGAAATTTCACTGAAAAGTGGAAAATCTTCTGATTAACGCACTGCTCTCAGAACTGTAATCAGTTTAGTCTTGTGATCTTGCAAAATTAATGTCCGTTTGATCATATATACATACATGTTCATGCCGGGACCCGTGGTGTAGGGGCAAGCGTGATTGCCTCTCACCCAGTCGGCCTGGGTTCGATCCCAGAAGGTCCCGGTGGAAAATTTTGAGACGAGATTTGTATGATCGCACTTTCTGTCTGACGGGGAAGTAAATGTTGGTCCCGGTCTACCGTAGAGGTTAGGTCGATAGCTCAGTCCAGGTGTAAGAGTCATCTCCCTGGGTCCTGTCTCGGTGGAGTCGCTGGTAGGCACTTGAACTAACAATCCAAAGGTCGTCATTTCGAATCCCGGGGTGGATGGAAGCTAAGGTGTAAAAAGAGGTTTGCAATTGGCGTTCAAGAGCCAAACGCCATGCGAAAACCATGAGTAGTAGAACAGAGCGAAGTATGTCGAATGAAATTTTCGCCATTTGAGGTTATGTATGTGAATTCTGTTTTGTTAGATTCAACAAGAATCGGCGTGTGGCAAGTTTATTTGGAAAGGATACATTTTTAAATTATATAGAAAACTACTTTTTTTTTAGATTTATTCAAGGGAGGTCTTAGGCTTGTTGATCCAGAAGCAAATTCTAGGGCATTATTTCTGAAAAACATTTTTTATAATTTAAATGCACAAGGAACACAACTGGATGAAAGTTATTTGATAGATTTAGATTCACCGCAGAAACTTACACGTAATTCAAGGGAATGGTTGAATGAAGGGAAGGCAGTTGTTGCCAATCATAATTTTAGTACTGTAAAATTGCTGTATATATTTTTTGTTTCACTTAATAGTGAATCACCAGCTATTGAAGGGAAATTGAGTTTAAAGTGGACTTTAATTTGGAAAAATTGTAGTGAAAGCTTACTCGAAATGAAAGATCGTGCAAAAATGTTTGGTTTCGTAAATGATTTGTTACCTAATAAAGAAAAATTATTAAGTAACAATATTTGAAATTTGACGTCAGCTGTATGCGGTAAATGTGGTGAAATTGATTCTAATTCACACAGAATAAAAGAGTGCCCAAGAGCAAAGGAAGTGTGGGAATGGAGTAGTCGTATTGTCCAAAATCGATATAAAATGAATGTAGTTGATTTAGAGGATATTCTTCAATTAGATCTCGATGAGAAAAGCGAATCAGAAAAGGCAGCTTTGTGGCTTGCAGTAAAAACAACTAGTTACAATTTGAGAGTATCAGAACCGTCATTATTCGTTTTGAAAAAGGAGTAAGAGAGCAAAAAAAAAAAATAGGGATTGTTTTTGGAAATAGTTTGAACATTTGTTAAGAGCAAGTTATGGGGAACAATGGGCAAATAAACTATTTAAAAAAAAACTGAAAAAACAACTTTTGAGCAAAAATTCGAGCTGATCTTGTGTAAACTTTTGATACTCTATAATTTTCTTCAATATTTTTTGACATAGGACTATGTCTTTACTTACTATATTGGGGGGCCAGTTCAGAAATTCGATCCAAAGCGTCACTTTTAAGCGTTAAAAAAGGGTACATTTTGAACGCTTATATCTTTTTTCCCTGTGAATCAATCCAGATGGTTGGACCACCAATCGAAAGAGGAAGACTTCAGCTATTGTTTAACTACATAGATAGTCTGACTAAACATAGTTAAAGCACTTAAAACATGCAATCAAAATGAGTAATTTTTCAGTACAAATCGGACAGATGACCAATCACAGCGAGCGTATGCATTCGAGGCCGCGCCCCTTTGTACCGTTCTCCGGCTGTGCCGCTATTTAAGCAGAAAATTTCGCAAAAGCAAGTCACATTGGAACGAGCACTCGAACTGTGCACGTCGGGCCGGCGCGGGGCAGCAGCAGCAGCGGCCAATAGAAGAAGAGGACCAGCAACCAGAAGGAAGAACCACCGGCAGCAGAAGGAGGAAATTCGAGCGAAGCGGACGGCGTGGAAGTCACTATGATGCGGCGGTTCTCATGAAAAATGGCCAATTCGACAGTAGTGGCCACAACCTGGAGTGGCCGGTGCCCTCAAAGAAGGTTCCCCTGGGGCCTGGGGGGACATTTACAGAAACATACGAGTTGTGGCAATATGGGTATCAAAATTCATGGTTTTTTATACTGAACATAATAATGGCCATTTCGACAGTAGTGGCCACAACCTGGAGTGGCCGGTGCCCTCAAATAAGGTTCCCCCGGGGCCTGGGGGGACATTTACAGAAACATACGAGTTGTGGCAATATGGGTATCAAAATTCATGGTTTTTTTATACTGAACATAATAATGGCCATTTCGACAGTAGTGGCCACAACCTGGAGTGGCCGGTGCCCTCAAAGAAGGTTCCCCCGGGGCCTGAGGGGACATTTACAGAAACATACGAGTTGTGGCAATATGGGCATCAAAATTCATGGTTTTTGATACTGAACATAATAATGGCCATTTTGACAGTAGTGGCCACAACCTGGAGTGGCCGGTGCCCTCAAAGAAGGTTCCCCCGGGGCCTGGGGGGACATTTACAGAAACATACGAGTTGTGGCAATATGGGTATCAAAATTCATGGTTTTTGATACTGAACATAATAATGGCCATTTCGACAGTAGTGGCCACAACCTGGAGTGGCCGGTGCCCTCAAAGAAGGTTCCCCCGGGGCCTGGGGGGACATTTACAGAAACATACGAGTTGTGGCAATATGGGTATCAAAATTCATGGTTTTTATACTGAACATAATAATGGCCATTTCGACAGTAGTGGCCACAACCTGGAGTGGCCGGTGCCCTCAAAGAAGGTTCCCCTGGGGCCTGGGGGGACATTTACAGAAACATACGAGTTGTGGCAATATGGGTATCAAAATTCATGGTTTTTTATACTGAACATAATAATGGCCATTTCGACAGTAGTGGCCACAACCTGGAGTGGCCGGTGCCCTCAAAGAAGGTCCCCGGGGCCTGGGGGACATTTACAGAAACATACGAGTTGTGGCAATATGGGTATCAAAATTCATGGTTTTTATACTGAACATAATAATGGCCATTTCGACAGTAGTGGCCACAACCTGGAGTGGCCGGTGCCCTCAAAGAAGGTTCCCCGGGGCCTGGGGGACATTTACAGAAACATACGAGTTGTGGCAATATGGGTATCAAAATTCATGGTTTTGATACTGAACATAATAATGGCCATTTTGACAGTAGTGGCCACAACCTGGAGTGGCCGGTGCCCTCAAAGAAGGTTCCCCGGGGCCTGGGGGACATTTACAGAAACATACGAGTTGTGGCAATATGGGTATCAAAATTCATGGTTTTTGATACTGAACATAATGGCCATTTCGACAGTAGTGGCCACAACCTGGAGTGGCCGGTGCCCTTAAAGCAGGTTCCCCCGGGGCCCGGAGGACTTTTTACAGAACCATACGTGTTGTGGCATATTGGTATCAAAATTCATGGTTTTTGATACTGTACATGAAAATTGACATTCCGACAGTAGTGGCCACAACCTTGAGTGACCGGTGATCTCAAAGCAGGTTTCCCCGGGGCCCGGAGGGTCTTTAACAGAACCATACGAGTTGTGGCAATATGGATATCAAAATTCATGGTTTTGATACTGAACATGAAAATTGACATTTCGACCGTAGTGGCCACAACCTGGAGTTGCCGGTGCCCTCATAGAAGGTTCACCTTGGGAGAACATTTATGACAATTTTGCCGACAAATCTATGAAACAAAATAAAATAATCTTATTTCAGATTTTACTAGCAATCCAAAAACACATTCAAATTGTTTGGTCCTATGTCTTTCGGTTATGTCTCTGACATACCATCTTGAACTTTTTTTCTTACAATTTTCTTTCGCAATCTTTTTTATTGCGTTAAAAGTTTACACTCGTACTACTTGATTTTTTTCTCAAAAGTTTTTCTAAGAGCTGTAAATTCAATTTTAAGTTTTCATTCCTATGTCACCTCACCATTGCCTCAACAATCAAAACTTCGGACACCTAGTTTCGAGTAAGCAAAAAAGATATGCGTCGCACCTCGCGACGCCCGATACGCCAATTGATTTTGTTAGGACTGATTTTTCGAAAAAATACCAAACTTTGAAGGTCTGTACCGAGTGCTCCAAAAATCAATTTAGTGGCCAAAGTGCCTCAAAATTTACAATTTTGAAAAAATCTCTTTTAACGGGTTAAATCCAAATTATCATTGAAATGCAAAGTGCCAGCTCCTGTTACGGCCAATCAAGCTTATATTTGGGATTTAGGCACAGTATGCCCACCGGAGCAATCCCCTGAATTCCTGCCAAAAAGTTATTTTTGTTACACTCTAGTATATAAATATTTCACACGCAGCTGAATTATGTACCGTAAACTGGGGTGACTTTGATAGCCCGGGGTGACTTTGGTAGGTTTTTCAAATGCCCGTCAAATTAATATCTAAACATTTTTGAGAATTTTGAGTACGTAAGCATTAAGGGATAGCTTATTATCGAACATATATGCAAAAATGTGACTGTTACATTGGATGTATCAAAATTAGTGGCCAAATAAAATTTCTATCAATGTCACCCCGGGCTATCAAAGTCACCCCAGTTTACGGTATCCCTTTTTTTGCTGTGTATTCCAATTCATATTACGTCTTACAAATTATGGTGCTTTCTAAATCTTTCCACAAGTCTTGTGTCGTGCACGTCTACTTTTTGCTAGACGAGTATTTTTGAAATGTTCAAAAGGTTGAATAGAAGACACTAAAATTTAACATGTATCACAAGAAGTTGATCTACATAGCGTCCAAATGATCTAAAATTTGTCAAAAAAAGATAATGCACATCAAAACCATAATTTATTTCAAATTTTCCACTCACAAAATGTTATTTTTAACCATTGCATTGGCTTGCTCATTCACAGTGAAGCATGACAATGTAAATTATCCAAACACATAGGGGATTTATACCCTTTTCAGCATATTTCTTTTATTGGCGTATCAGCACTTTGATCATGAATTACAGCTTTCTTAAAGTGTTTTTGGCTGTTCCAAAGTAATAAATATCTCAAATAAAAGTGAGCAAGCAACTCTCCATTGTTAATACATCTTGAAATGTTGATTTAATAGCGGAAATCGGCAAAAGTGACGAGAATTGGTCGAACGGCTTAGAATGATTAAAATGGGTATATTTCCCCTACATGAGTCTATATTAATAGCAGCATGGAATGGCACGACAGCAGAAGCTCATCATGCCTCGGGTGTTCAAACATTTAATTTCCCGGTCCCCGCACACACTGGTCCTTCAGTTCTATAATGGTAATGTTTTTCTTCACCGGCAGGATGTTTACGGAATTAAATAGCAACAGCAATTATTCGAATGGAAAATGGTTATACTTGGAATTTCCTACCTTCGAGATGTATGCTTATCTGGATAAGAATAGGTGACAATAAAATTTTGGTTATAATTTAACTGCCATAACCTTTTGCATAACATTGAAAAATGCAACCTTTAATTCTCATAAAAACTGTAGCCGACAACTGGGGCGAATCGGGATTGCAATGTTGAACGGTAGTAAGTTTTTTTCCTGTTCCTGGAAGGGACACAGGGCCTATAATGAACGTGTGAGCGTGGGGTTTAAGTATATGAGTATCTTTGAACCTATTATAACCCTAAGGCAAACTTTAATCTGAAATTCAATTACAATCGACTGATTTCTGTTTGTGATTTCTGTTCTTTAATGTTCATTCTGTGATTGGGTGTGTACTCAAATATCCATCAGTGTTATTTTTAAATTTGCAATATTGAAGTTATTCAAACAAATTCACCTTTTTTCTGCTTCCTTCACATTAGATATAATTTTGTCAAAGGATGTATCGTAGCCAGGGAAGGGATTTTTGTTTTTGTTGAACAGGTTCACAACCCTGCAGAGTTTTGAATCCTATTTTCTTATTTTGAGATAATTGAGAAAAGGAAATTACATTTTAAAACCCGACCATTTTACCATCACATACAGGGTTGGTATTAACATGCCAAGCTCTTTGGCACAACTGAAATATGAATCTTACTAAACGATAGAGAAAATTTTAGAGAAAGCTGTAACAAAAACTGCCGAACTGGCAAATTCACTCACCTCGCGGTGTTTTTTTAGCAGTTAAGCGCAGCGTGTGGTGGCATCAAGAACGTGCACACCTAATGAATTGGGTTGACATTTGACGCTTAGATCGGAAATGGACTGACAGAAATTGAAGAGCGGAAATTGAATTCAGCTGGATGTGAACTATTCACCCAACTGACACACAGTCTGTCCCTCCCGTCGAAGCGATCCACCGTACTCTGAATGACTTATGCAGAGGCGAAAAGAAGATGCATGAATAGTATATTGATTATTCTGTTTTTTATTTGCTATTCTTTCGACACAACGATACATGATTAGAAAGTTCATTAAAGGGATCTTTCTTAATCTGATACATTAATCCTATTTGAAAAAGCGAATTTAAATACTGAATTTGTTAACCCTTGACCTTTCTAGAACATTATCAGCCAAGCTCTATCAGCAAGGTAAGAGCCCGGGTTGTGCCAAAAAAGAAGTAATTTTGGGCGCTTTCGGGAAATTAATTAAATCAACGAAGCGGAACCGTCGATGTGGCATGAAAAACGATACCTCAGGCGAACATTTAAATTTGATATATATTTTGCCAAGTTACCCTCATTCCCTGAAGCGCTTGTACAAAGTCCAATCGATAAAACCGAGAAATCCTGCACGTTTATTCGTCGTCTTTCGGGGCTCGCAATGCCAATGGTGGCTAGTGTGGCCTAGTGTTTATTTTGTCCGCCCTCTGCGTTTTGCCTGACGTGTTTTCCGTTTGAGTTAACCTTTTCTTCAACTCGCGCTGGTTTAGCTGTGAACTAGTACAAAACAGATAAAGGCTCACTACGAACGTTTCTAGGTAACGATGGAAGAGAGCAAAACCATTCCTTGAACTGCCAGGCACACAGGTTCTCACGAATTTGCGAGCATAAAATCTTCTTCAGAAAGTACCCTGAGAAGAGCAAGCAAAAAAAAAAAACTCTAGGAACATTTCATTTAGGTTTGTGCGATGTAGACCAGATCTGCTGGTAAAAATAACCTTTTTCTTATTTTGTTTGCATTCAAAACACACGTACACAAATAAGTACTTTTTATTCTTGCAGCTTCTCTTACTGCGGTGAACGTGAATTCCACTCAATAGTCTCGACCTTATGCCAGCCAGCAAATTGTGGGGGGGAGCAGGAATTTTCCCGAGAAAGACTCTGTAACTTGTTGGCAAACGTTGGTGAAATAAATTTAAAAAATATATTTTTCCCACTAGAACCGTAACTTTTGGCGGTAATGAGGGTGAGAAAATGGAAAATGCGTTCCATTTCTTAAATTGTTTTTGCTCCCCGATTATCATATCGTTTGTTTTGCAGGTATGCCCAGGATTGCGTTGAATCCAACGGAAAAGACGTTTTTGTTCATTTCAAGAAGATTACAGACTTTTTTTGTGAGCAATTATTTGGTGATGTAGCTGGGAAATCTTCTCGAAATCACGCACGCAATGTGAACAATATCAAACACGTTTTGTTTGGCTGAACGTTGTAAGCATTGTCCCGAAGTTTGGTTGAGATTTCCAGAGTCTCGAGTTATATTAAAAACAGTAGTCGGCCATGTACGTGTGTCAAACTGCTTCTTACTAAATTCTCTTTGGCCAGTTGTCGCACTTGCAGCAATTTTCAGGTTTTGTTAGCACGATCAGATTGAAACTTTTTTTCATATGGAGAGTGACTACAACTCTTGGAGTTTTTCTGGGTTTCGTTGAATATCTCAGAATTTTAATCGAATTTAAGGGATCTGTGAAGGGCAAAAGGTGAGGCATTGAGAGCTGCAGTTGTTGTTGGTTTAGTATTGTCATGGCCAAGTCCTGCAAAGATGGTGGTTTTATAACATACTAACATAAATGACATGGTAGTAGTTTGGATTCAAAGTCGGAGTCGTTAATTTTTTAGAAGCCGGAGTCAGAGTTGCATACAAAGCTACCCGATTTGTCTTGTTATCTAACAGCTGTCTTTTGCTATTTTCAGTAATGTTCATATTTAAAGAAGTTTGTGTTGGCAAATGTAAGACAGCACGACATCAGAACATTGGGCATAAAAAAATCAATTCTCTAAATCGTGAATTAAATTCATGAATACGAGAACCACGAAAGAATATATTCACGTTTATAGTGCAAATGCACCATACAGTCATCCCACATATTCGGAACGGTTTCCAGATCGGCCAATGTTCCAAAAATCATAGCAAATCGATAATTGAACTTAATGATTCGCTTTTACCTTCATTTGAAAGCTTTTCTTGCGATCTTCGAATGCTGTATCGAGCATCTGCATATTTTAACTTTTATATGATGTTTTTGAAGAATTACTTTGACCCTTGAAATCCACAAATTCGGAAAACTTTTTTCTTACGAATGTAAACAAACTTTGGATCTCTCCAGGAGTACATATTTATTACCAAATAATGACTTCACACAATGAAACCAATGAAACTCAAGCTTAGTGATGTTTTCTACATGGTTTGATAACTTTTTTTTGTGAAAATATCAGTTAAATTCAGGTGTTCCACAATTGTGGGAGGCACAATAACATCCCACAATTATGAAACAGGCCTTTTGGAGGCAGTGTTTTGCTGCTCTGGACAAAATAGTCTTGGAATGAAGTTTTTTGTTTAAAAAGTACTACTTTCACTAGTGAAATAGCAAGATAATGTCCAAATGAAGGTTCTAAAAATAGTAAGGTCGACAGAAAAGCTACTTCTGGCATGCTATTGACAAATTATCATAAAATTGTTCCGAATTTGTGGGTGTTCCGAATATGTGGGATGACTGTACTCATGAATTAATTCCTTCGTGGTTCTCACATTCGTGAACTTAACTCACGATTACGAGAATCGATTTTTTTCTGTGTTCTTTTGGAAAATGATGGCGAATGATGTTAAAAAAAATGTTGTCTGCCTTTTTTTGTAATGATATAATTAGTTCATAATTAATACTTTCATGAATCGCACGGCTTCGAGGGATTTACAAATCATCCCACTTATCAAATTTCCCACCAACATCATCTTTAGAAATACCAAACTATGTGAAAAATGTGAATACGACGAAGGCAGACGGAAACGGGTAAGCAGTAACAATCACCAAAATTTGAATATTAAATGTGCACTTCAAATTCACTGCCAGCCATTCCGTTCTTGGAGACATTTTCCTCCGGTGATTGTGTGCAATGTACCTTAAAATCCAGCCCACGAAATCCGCTACCAACAAGCCAGCATTTTCGTCAACGCAAGCAAGTTGCTATTTTCTGTACATATCCGCCTACGTTTGCGTTCTCCGCAAAAGAAGGAAAACTCCCTGCTCCTCGAAGCTGGGTTCTGGGAGGTTCGTGATGAAAAGCGGTTCAGCGCCAGATAATGGTTGATTGCGTTTGATGTTTCGATTCGGTCTTTGGTACCACATACACACACACAGTTGGGACGTTGTTATTGCTATACTTCTACGCCACTATCACTGCCTGTAGGACGGGCTCGATGACGGGTTTGGTGCCACATTTTGCGTCATTTGTGCTACCCAGGCAGTCGTCAGCTTGACGGTGAGCACATTACTGCTCTCTGGATTATTGCAGCCATTGGCATTGTGGTTTTATGTTATTTGGAAATAGAGCTTTACTACACTTTTGAGGCCGTTATTGGAAACGATAAGCTGCCAATGTCTTTCGCTTGTTTGTAAATGTCGTATTTTTTTGTGTTGGTAAAATTTATCAGTACTTGGTCTTTAATAAGCATCGTAGGAAATATGGCAAGGAAAAACATGAATAACTATTTACAAAAAGTTCGTAAGAAAACCTTTATCTTTATCTAATAAATGCTATTAACAAATGTCTCTGTGAAGAATTGTTGCTGAAAATTCTCCAAAATCTACACCCTCCACATGTAGAGATGATTCTTGCGATCCAATCTGTAATAGTTCTTTGGGCAGCAAGAGCTAGTGGACAAGTTCTCTACGGAATCGGTCTTTTTGCTTTAATTTTAATTTTTATATTTTTTTAATCCGGCTTAAACTTTTTTGGTGCCTTCGGTATGCCCAAAGAAGCCATTTTGCATAATAAGTTTGTCCATATAATTTTCCATACAAATTTGGCAGCTGTCCATACAAAAATGATATTTGGGTAATTCTCCGCCAACTCACACAGCAGTTGCCCCGACCCCTCTTCGATTTGCGTGAAACTTTGTCCTAAGGGGTAACTTTTGTCCCTGATCACGAATCCGAGGTCCGTTTTTTGATATCTCGTGACGGAGGGGTGGTACGACCCCTTCCATTTTTGAACATGCGAAAAAAGAGGTGTTTTTCAATAATTTGCAGCCTGAAACGGTGATGAGATAGAAATTTGGTGTCAAAGGGACTTTTATTTAAAATTAGACGCCCGATTTGATGGCGTACTCAGAATTCCGAAAAAACGTATTTTCCATCGAAAAAAATACTTAAGAGGTTTAAAAAATTCTCCCATTTTCCGTTACTCGACTGTAAAAAATTTTGGAACATGTCATTTTATGGGAAATTTAATGTATTTTTCGAATCTACATTGACCCAGAAGGGTCATTTTTTGAATTAAGTATACTTTATTGAATCTTTCTTATAATAATTACATTTGGTTTACATAATAAGTGGTCAGCTGTGGCTCTTCAGCTTTAGTTTGCTTTTCGTGATTTAAACACTGTTCATTTTCTTAACTTTAAAAGTATATGATTTATCATTTTTGTAACACTAGGTACAATGAGGAAAAAAAAAATGTTAAGAAAACATAACCTAACCTAAAACTAACTTAATCTTACCATAAACTAAACCAATCCTTGAATCAAGGGGTATTCAGATATAGCACATTTTTCCCTGAATTTCAAACATTTTTCTTGAATCTTCTGATCCAACATTTTAACTTCTGCTAATTCATGAACCTCACTTGATCTTGTCCAGCCAGGAACATTCAAAACCATTTTGAGTACCTTGTTTTGGACACGCTGGAGCTTCAATTTATGAGTTCTAGCGCAACACTCCCAAACAGGTACTGCATACTCAATAACGGGGTAAATTATTTGTTTGTAAACTGCTAACTTATTTTTCAAAGATAGCTTTGATTTTCTGTTAATTAAAGGATACAAACACCTGATGAGAATGCTGCACTTGTTCAATATTTTGTCTACATGCTGCCGAAACAAAAGTTTCGAGTCAAGTATGAGACCTAAATAGACAACTTCCTTTGACCAGGGTATCGAAACATCATTCATTTTAATCAAAACATCATCCTTTGGGACAAATCTGGCCGATTTGGAAAGTGGAAAAATGATGGTTTGAGTTTTGGCTGCATTTATGCGAATTTTCCAGTCGCCAAAGTATTCGGAAAGAACGTCAAGACCCTTCTGAAGACGGCCAACTAAATATCTGGTTATTTTACCCTTATAAATAACGGCAGTGTCATCAGCAAAAAGTGACAACACACCATTACCAGGAAGAGTAGGCAAATCAGATGTAAAAATATTGTACAGAAGTGGGCCAAGAATACTTCCTTGGGGAACCCCAGCATCAATGTTGAATAATCCAGAAGCAATCCCATTCAGAAAAACCTTGAACGATCTCTCCGAAAGATAGTGCTGGATAATTTTGATAAGATACATTGGAAAACCGTATAAATACAGTTTATGTATCAAACCATCATGCCAAACATTGTCAAAAGCCTTCTCAACATCCAACAAAGCCATAGCAGTTGATTTAGACTCAAGCTTGTTCTGCTTGATGATTTTAGTTACTCTCGTAAGCTGATGAGCAGTATTATGTCCCTTTCGGAAGCCAAACTGCTCGTTCAAAATTATATTATTATCGTTGGTAAAATCCAAAAGCCTTGAATAGATGACCTTCTCAAAGAGTTTGGACAGACTACTCAAAAGACTAATGGGACGATAACTTGTTGGCGATGTTGGATCTTTTGAGGCTTCAAAATTGGTATGACTTTGCCCAGCTTCCAATTGGTGGGGAAGTAACCAAGTTGCAAACATTTATTGAAAATATTGGCTAGATGTTGAAAGAACTGATCACTCTGTTTTTTCAACACTAGATTAAAATGTTATCAAAGCCAGGAGCTTTCATATTTTTCATTTGTTTAACTGCAACTTTGACTTCCTCACCAGAAACATGGGAATCTGCAGGAAATTCAAAGGTAGAGTCATTGATTGTTGAAATACTATTGGCAACTGATGTTTCTTTACGGCTGGTCATGGAAGCGCCAAGATTATGTGAACTAACAAAATGAAGCCCAAGTGCATTTGCCTTTTCCTCGGATGTAATCAAAGGAGAATCCTCAACAATAAGAGGAGGAATAGGCTTTGGTTTGTTTTTAAGAACTTTTGAAAGTTTCCAAAATGGTTTTGAATAATTCCCAAGCTGGCTTACATGTTTTGAAAATTCTTGATTTCTGATATTGTCAAGTCGGTCTTGTATGATTTTGTTCAAATTGTTCACTGAAATCTTTTGTCATAGTCCCCAGTCCGTTGATATTGTCTCCTATAAACATTCCTAAGTCTAATCAAGTGTTTAGTATCTACGTCAATATCAGTTACCTTAAAATTAACAGGAACCTCCCGAACGTTGGCAGCCTCTGCTTGGTTGATAGCCTGCTGGATCACCTCCAGCGAACGATCAATATCAGCAGAAGTTTCCGGGTGTTGATCATAGTCGATGTTGCTGTCGACCACTTGCTGAAACTGCTGCCAGTCAACGTTGTGGTAATCTTTCCGGGTTGGTTGCCGCTGCGGAGTAACGGAAGCTCCAACCTCCACAACCACCGGATAGTGATCAGAACTCAACTCTTCAAACACCTCAGGATGAGCCACGTTCTCAGCCATATTGGTAATGAAGAAGTCGATGATTGAGTGATTCCCAGACCGAGCCACCCTCGTTGGACGATCCGGACTCACAACGTTGTAGTATCCGTTTTGCAGATCGTTGTGCAGAATCACTCCGTTCCGATTCCTCCTGCTGTTGCCCCAAACTTCATGCTTCGCGTTGAGGTCACCAGCGATGATGTACTTTGCGCTCCGCCGTGTCAGCTTCTGGATATCGCTCTTCAGTTTTGCTGCTGAACCATCTCTGGCATTCACCTGACGTGGGCAGTATGCAGCAATGAAGAGTACTGGGCCAACCGAAGTGGGAATTTCCACTCCAACGGCCTCGATGATGTCCAGCTTAAAGTGTGGCAGCCGGCGTGGCTTGAGATCACGATGAACAGCGACAAGCACACCTCCTCCTCCAGAGGTGGTCCTATCGAGCTGCGTCGCGATCTTGTAGTTTTGCAGATAAACTTTTTCACCGGGCTTCAGATGAGTTTCCGTGATGGCAGCTACGTCGATCTCCTTCTCGCGAAGAAAATCCACCAGCTCTAAGTTCTTCCTCCTAATGGAGCAAGCGTTCCAATTCAGCAGCTTGAGGGACCTACGATCCATACTGGATGACGAACGAGGTCAGCACTTCAATCTGCTGGGTCTTGGTTTTGCATCCACGCAGTGCAGCGGACATCTGTTTGAAAATATTGAGGAGTTCGGTTGAGGTGTAAAGATCATTACCATTTTCCTCAACTGCTGGTTCTTGGGTTGGTCTTGGCTCCTGGCTGAAGCCCGGTGGTGGCGGTCTCGGCTCCTGGCTGGAACCCGGCCGTGGATGATTCATCTCAGCTCTCTTCCTGGGATCCAACGGCAACGGTGCCAAGTTCGGGACCTGGCGTCGCGGTTGAAGAGGTGGAAAATTTTGCTCCACCAGGGCTGGAGGAGTTCTACGACGCTGAGGCTGATTCTTCGTCGATGCTTGCTGCCGAATTTTCACGAACTCAGCTCTCTTGGGGCACTTTCGGTCGGTTGACGAGTGCTCACCGTTGCAGTTGAGGCACTTCACCAGCGAATCTTGGATGCACTGGGATGTGATGTGCGCATCGGTACCACATTTGGCGCAACGACGCTTCAGGTGGCAGTTCTTACCTCCGTGCCCGAAACCCAGGCAGTTGAAGCATTGTGTGACGTCACGATGCACTGGTCGGTATCGCTCCCACGACACGATAATGTTGAAAACCGCTCGAATTGCCTTCAGCTCAGGAAGCGTCGTCGATCCCTTAGCCAAATGCAGCAGGTAGAGCTGGTCACGGTACTTGATGTCTTTGTTGCGTCGGCTCATTTTGTGCACGGCCAACACATCCAGTTTCAAAACTTTTAGCTCGGCAGCTAATTCCTCCACTGGCATGTCGTACAGACCTCTGACGACGATTTTGAACGGCTTATCCATGACGACATCATGGGTAAAGTACTCCGCCTCGTTTTCGGTCAAGTAATCCTTGACCAGTTGATAGTGCTGCCTGGATTGCACCAGCACCTTAAATCCGTCCTGACACAGACGAATGTTGCCTTGGACTTTCCCAGACTTGATGAGTTCAACCAGCCCCGCTCGAAAGTCGATCGTTGCTGCTGATTGCCTCACATAAAAAGGAGGCAGTTTCTCCTTTCGCTGTTTCACTTCATTCTCCTTTGCTTCCGCTACCTGGTCCTCGTCAGGCAGTCCAGCGAACTTGTTGTTCTTCAAAAGCTGCTCCTCGTGCGATGAAGAGTTCTCCTCCTCCTCATCCATCGGTACAGTACCGTCGCTCTTTTTCGTCTTTTTGCTGTTCGATGTCACTTCCAAAAGCACCTTCCTTTTGGAAATCCCCGGTTTTTGGCCATCAGTTGAGGCCTCAACCTTCCTTTTGGAAATTCCCACTTTTTTGCCTGCTTGAGCCGCAGGTAGAGCAATATTGCCGGCGTTTTGCGCCGGGACGCGACGAGTCATGTTGATTCAGACAACCTTCACCAACGAATGCTCGGATAACAATGACCAGAAGGGTCATTTTTTCATTTAGAACAACATTTTTCATTTTAAAATTTCGTGTTTTTTCTAACTTTGTAGGGTTATTTTTTAGAGTGTAACAATGTTCTACAAAGTTGTAGAGCAGACAATTACAAAAAATACATATAAATATATAGACACATGGGGTTTGCTTATAAACATCACGAGTTATCGCGATTTTACGAAAAAAAGATGTCCTCTAAAACATATCAAAAAAAAAATTTAAAAAATTGTGTTTTTTTGCAAATCAAGTTTTAGTGACAAAAAGTTAAATAAAAAGTCACCAAAAAAAATTTACCGTGTATCATTTTTTTTCAGTGTAATCCATATCCATACCTACGACTTTGCCGTAGACACCAAATCGATCAAAAAATTCCTTCAAAAGATACTGATTTTTGAATTTTCACATATCATTTTTGTATGGACAGCTGCCAAATTTGTATGGAAAATTATATGGACAAACTAATGATGCAAAATGGCTTCTTTGGGCATACCGAAGGCACCAAAAAAGTTTCAGCCAGATTAAAAAATACAGAAAAAAATCGAATGACCGAAATCTCAGAGAATTGCTCAGTGGCGAGATAAATGATTAAATACATAGCAAAAAATCTGATGGTTAAATCGCATGAAAAAGCATGCACATCACCTTCGACAAAAAAGACACTTAATATTACACGCTGCATGTACATTTTAAGTAAACACGAAAAAAAATTGCAACTGACAGGACTCAAAAACCCAGCACCTACAGTAAGGACTGGCGCCTTAACCCGCTCGGCCATCAGAACGATGAAGAAGGGAAAGGATAGACATTTCGGTCAAGTAGGTTTCCCATACTGATGAGCTACACATTTCAGGGTGTAATATTACATAGAATTTCATAAAATAATGTTAATTTTATTATACACCCAGACCTTTTACACGCAGCTGGATTACTACTTTATTTGCTGTGTAGATTAGCAAACAAAATAGAAACATTGATTTTTGATTCGGTTGTATGTGAAAGTTTATGCTGAAAATAATGTGTGTTTACATACATAAAAAACATGAATTAGGCCGTTTCAAATATTTTTTGAAGTTTATGTCCCACGACTCTAACCAAAGTCGTGGGGAGGAGGGGCAAAAAAAGTTAAAGAATGGAAATTACAGGCCACGGTTTCATCATTCGTATGGAACAAGTGTTTTGAAGTGCATTACACATCTGTCCAGTTGTTTTGCAATCATAAGTTTCCAAAATTGGACGAAAATTTTATTTTTGCGATAAAAAAGTGTTTTGCGGTGATGTACATTGGGGTTCCATAAAAGTTCAAAATAATTTTTTCGATAGTTCAACGCCAACGAATTATTGCAAGACAATTTACCGCGGTTAATCAAAATCAAAATATCATTGCAACTGAGCAGTTCTCTCAGATTTCGGTAATTCGATTTTATTTTTGTAGTTTTTAATCTGACTGAACCTGTTTTGGTGCCTTCGGTATGCCCAAAGAAACCATTTTTCATCATTAGTCTGTCCATATAATTTTCCATACAAATTTGGCAGCTGTCCATACAAAAACGATGTATGAAATTTCAACAATCTGTATCTTTTGAAGGAATGTTTTGATCGATTTGTTGTCTTCGGCAAAGTTGAAGGTATGAATATGGACTAGACTGAAAAAAATGATACACGGTAAAAAAATGGTATTTTTTTATTTTACTTTTTGTCATAAAAACTTGATTTGCAAAAAACACTATTCTTATTTTTTTCATTTTTGGATATGTTTTAGAGGACATCAAATGCCAACTTTTCTGAAATTTCCAGGTTGTGCAAAAAATCTTTGACCGAGTTATAATTTTTTTTAATCAATACTGATTTAAAAAAAAATCGAAATGTCAGTAACATAAATTTTCAACTTAATTTTTCGATATGAAATCAAATTTTCAAGTTTCAAGTTTTCAAGTTAAAGCCATTTTAGGTAACTTTTTTGAAAATAGTCGCAGTTTCTCATTTTTTTTAATAAGTGCCCATGTTTGCCCGCTTTTGATAGAAATGTTTTTGAAAAGCTGAGAAAACTCTCTATATAAGAGGGCTTGTTTTTAAAAAGTGGGCTGATATGTGCACTTATTTTAAAAAATGAAATAATGCGACTCTTTTAAAAAAAGTTACCTCAAAATGGCTATAACTTGAAAACGGTGCCTCTTATTAAATTATCGATTTTACGTCGAAAAATGAAGTTGAAAAATTTTTGCGACCAATATTTCCATTTTTTTTTAAATCAGTATTGATTAAAACATTCATAACTCATTCAAAGATTTTTTGTACAACCTGGAAATTTCTGAAAAGTTGGCATTTGATGCCCTCTAAAACATATGAATAAAAAAATTAAAAACATTTTTTTTGCATATCAAGTTTTTGTGACAAAAAGCTAAATAAAAGTCACCAAAAATTTTTTACACTGTATAATTTTTTTTCAGTGTAATCCGTATTCTTATCTTTGCCCAAGACACCACATCGATCAAAAAATTCCTTCAAAAGATACAGATTTTTGAATTTTTATACATCATTTTTGTATGGCCAGCTGCCAAATTTGTATGGAAAATTATATGGACAAACTAATGATGGAAAATTGCTTCTTTGGGCATACCGAAGGCACCAAAAAAGTTTCAGTCGGATAAAAAAATACAAAAATTAAAAATCTTAAAAATAACGATTTCGTAGGGAATTGCTCAACTCTGATCTTAAACAAAAACTTTAAATTGCATCCTTTAAGTTACTCAATTCAGAAAGGAAACGTACGATTTGTTGGTTGATCCATTCAAACCGCAATAAGGCCCGTCACTCCAAGGTCTCTCCATACTGGAGATTTCCATCGAAAACGGAAACCACAATTTGCTCGACACCTTGTTCGTTTGAAGGAGGAGAAGCCACCTCCGCGTATCCATTCTCCTTGCAAATCGCGCGCGCTTGGCAAATACGTCAGTCAGGAAGTTCAACATCACTTTGCCGCAATAAAATGCTTCCCGTGCTTTCTTGCTATGACGCGTACTCTGCAACAAACGTGCCCTACACTAGGTACTATCCATGTGCGAAGAGAAAAAAAAATGCTCCCAGTACGAGAGCTGACTGCGGTACAATGCGGATTCAACACTTTCCACAGTGCTAGATCGTAATGTTTAATCGCTTTATGTTATAAACTTTTTCAATGTTTGCTTATGAGTAGGTTAATAAAAATAATACGCTAAAATTTTGCAAATAAGGCTGATTTCAGACCGAGTTGTTTGTTCAAGCAGATGTAAATAAAAAAAATTCAATAATTTTATAGTAGGTAGTAAATTAGATAATGTTGGAACATTGTTCACAAAGATTCATGGTGGAATTGTGAAATGTGTGTCTTTCACACACATTTTTTACATAATATACGTTGCTATGCAGTTGTTTGTTTATCTTTGATATTGAAACGTCAACTTAGAGTAGATTTTGACATTTTCCAAACCATACGTCAAGTTTCTAATTCGGTTACTTTTCCATTGTAGAAGATCAGAGTCCATTTCCATAAGTTCAAATTCCTAAGCTAAGTGTGATTTTCTAAGTAAAGTGATTGTTGATAGGCCATAAGTAGCAAAATTCTCATTAACGAATTCGCCCAGTAGATTTTTAATAACATAAACGAAACCAGCACTCAATCTTATGGCCTATCTACAATCACTTAACTTAGAAAATTTCACTTAGCTTAGGAGTTTGAATCAATGGAAATGAATCTGATCTTCTACAATGAAAAGGAATAAAATTAGAAACTTGACGTATGGTTTGGAAAATTTCAAAATCTACGGTATGTTGACGTTTCCATATCAAAGGTAAACAAACAACTGCATAGCAACGTATATCAGCCCAGCAAATTTTCTAAGTTGATTGTGGATGACGGCCGTAAGTTGTGTACATTTTCTAAGTTTTACTTTACTTAACTATTCTAAGCTAAGTGATTGTAGATAGGCCATTAAACGCCGGTCTATGCAACGACAAAATTACTTTGTTGTGTGGCCCAACACCACTGTTTGACGCCCCAACTCTAGGGAACAATAATAAGCAAACACATTGGATTACAACACCGGAACAGTCTCAGTCCACGGGGTGAAAGTTCATTACAGTCGAGTATTCCGGAAGCTTTAGTTTGTTGTGTCAAGTTTTTGCAATTTATAGAATGGGAAAATGTTTCCTTCCAGATGTAAATTGTTTCTGTGCTTACCGAATAGCGAAAAACAGTGTGTAATAAATGTACCGTTAGCTTAAATAAAAGTATTCATTTTATTGGCCATTTCACTCGAGAGGGACGTTTTCGATCCATAGAAATATGTCCAAAAAAGCTTTTACTTGATCTTTTCGTGATTCCGCTGTATGTCACAAGTTTGTCAAGTGCCATTTCGTCTCGAAGCCGCACAGTTTCGAGAAGGACTGTATTGTGTTGCACATTCGAAACTTTTTTCATGTTTCCCACTTGAAATACAGACACAAGGGCCTAACTTTTAAATGGCAATTTCATCCACTTGACGACTGTATGGTGGAAAATGGCTTTTGTCACTTCTTCTGTTTGCTTTTGGTTGGGGCTTCAGCCATAGGCCATAGGCACTTGAACAGCAATGATAATCTTGCGATTATGTTTCGCCGTACAGAAACTACGTAGGATCGCTGTGATGCCAGATGGGACAAAACTCCTAGAATGCGATTTGTTTTTTATTGGTTTGATGTTTTATTATGGATCCATCATCGTCACCAGCAGTACGTAATCGATAGATTGTTCTTAAAGCGCTTTTGATTATCTTCTCAATGTTTACGAGTTCCGCTGTTTTCCTAATTTGAGAATATTATTCATAATTTTCGGATCGTCGACGGAGCAACAAGCGAATGAAGTAGGGGATATAAACCCATTTTAAGCCTAATAAGCGGTCATGTTTAAATTATGCTAGATAATCTGGAGTGTGCCTTGAAATTTACTAAAACCAAGTACACCAACGAGTAGAGCATCTTTTTGTGAAGATTTCTGTTTATTTTTACTTTTTCTAAAAGTTATTCTATTCCTTTTACAAGCATTTGAAAAAAATATTTCCAAAATGTATTCTAATCAAACGAGAATGCATTGGGCCACGCATAGGGAAAATTTCCTGGCATTTCTGGCTCACACCAACAGGCGCTGCTGGTGGTGTTGGTAGCCACCCTTTATTCTTTATTTACCTTCGCTTCTCGCTCGGTTTTCTTTAGCCTTCGATTGGAATGGGTCGTCAAAATTGAAACGTCAAAAGACTTGGCGCGCTTGTTTTTTTTATGGCGCTTGCTAATTATTTACATGTTTCGGGATTATTTTTCAAGTGAGTGATCAAGTAATGTGCAATAGAACATGTTGCCGAAAGTTGGGGCAGTTTTGCATCGAATGCGCCGTGAGAAAGTAAGCGAAAGTGAAAAGTTGATTTTGGCGATATTCATTAAGCATTTGAGGGTTTCTCGCGTGTGTCACTGTGTGTGCCAACAAAATGATAAGAAATGGTCTCGCAAAATAGAAATTATGATCAAAAGTGCATTAAATTTGATCTTTTTGGCCAGTAAGTGGCATACATTATCGTGCTTACTCGAGGCGGTGCTGTTGCTGGTAATTTTATAGCCTAAATAGTATTTTGGAGCTTTAATTGAGCCTCAAACTCTTCATATGACGAAGATATGTGTTTGATTGGAAAAGATATATTTCCCCTAGGTTTAGGATAACCGACGCAAAGGTGCGAGGCATACGTCCCTGATCTAAACCAACCAAACACGGCCCGGTCATTCCCGAGAATTCATTCTTTTGCTGGACGTCGACGAGTAAACATCAGGTGCAGATGGCCTGGTGGCACGGTAGCAGACGGCCTGGAGGCAAGGACCTGCTAAGACATGCCAGCGGGAGTCCCCGGGGGTGTTCCGATGGGGGGACATTTGCTGAACCATAAAAAATTGGGCAATATGGGTATTAAACTTTATGGTTTTTGATACTGGACATGAAAATTGATTTCACCTCGATTCCTATTTCAGCTCCGCTTGCAAAAAAGTTTCCGTCGCCTTCGTTCGGTAGGACAAATAAAACTAAATAATTGTTAAAGCGACTTAATAAATGAAATGAAATTGATCACTAAAGAGTTGTATTGCCTAATTATTGAGGAATCATGGGGAAATTTCGTGTACCCTTCTAATCGAAAATTTGCCAGTATTGACAAAGAACTTTGTCCTAAGGGCACTGTCTACGGGTGTCAATCCAAAATTTCGCGAAGCGTAAGTGTAACGATTTGTGTAATCGTTTAAACGCTTATATCTTCCACCCAATTCAAGCAATCTGCATGCTTTATCCACCAAACGAAAGGGGAAGTCTTAAATTGCAAGTAGACTACCTCACAAAGTTGATAAAACTTTGTTAAAGTACTCAAAAGTTAAGATGAAAAATAAAAATTCAGACCGGGAAAATCCCGGTCGCTGATTGGTTGAGCGCAACCTTTCCCAAACACATTAATCAGATTCAAGTATCTAGCACTTAGCAAATTTTGCTCTCTGCCACTGCTTCGAAAGCGTCGAGCCGTCACAGCCAAGCGAGGTTATAAAAGAGCGCCGTGCCGCCGGTTGAAGCTCAAACGAGTCCGAAGCTTTGCACGAGGAGGATCGAGAAGCAGCAGCAGCACAGCAGAGCCGCCGAGAGGAAGGAGAGAATTGAAAAATTGGAAAGAGAGGCAGAGCAGGCGCGGGAGGGAAAATTGCCGGCAACTTGGAGTGTCATCATCGCATGGTTTTATCATCGTCATAGGACGTTAAAATGGCCCTTTTCAGGGCCAATTCACACAAAAGAGTATTCTTTAAAAATCTGGTTGGGTACGGTAGTGAGTGTTTGTGTGTGCGGAAGGGAAATCGAGTGGCAAGTTTGGGGCTTGAAAGAGCACCAAATTATCAACGCATACACACAAACGCGGGCTGGGAGCTTCATTTGTGTGCGCCTGGTTTCTGCCGTGCAACTACCCTTCACGAGTTTGCTCATCCGATCGATCTTGGGAAAATCGATTTTCGATATTAGTGTGGTTCCGCGAACACAATTTTAGTGTGGTTTACTACACACACACACACACACACACACACACACACACACACACACACACACACACACACACACACACACGAGCAAATCCACAGTCGATGGCGCCTTCTTGCTACAAATACACTTGCAACGCACTGTTTGGTGCTCTAGGTGGTGTGTAGTATGTGTAAAGAGAATGAATAAAAAGATCGGAACCCAATTTTTTGCGAAGCGAAATCGTTAGGTGGCGATTTCCCCTCTTCGCAGACTTCCCCTCCTTTTCCTTCACGCTGATTGGTTGAACAAACCTTTCCCGATCATCCTCTCCGAGAGACGTGAGATTGATGTAGGGGAGAGTGGGGAGACTTGATCCCCTTTTTTTGTATCGCACATAACTCTGTCAATTTCTCACAAAACTATGATCTTTTTGCATGAATTGAAAGCTTAAACATTCAACTATGTTTGGCTGATAAGGATATTTCATCAGATAAACTCTTCGAATCATGCCAAGCGTTTTAAAAAAATATTTTAAACCGGCATTTTCAAAATGTTGGGGGTAATTTGATCCCCCTTTCAACATTTTGAAGAAATCTTAAGCAAAATGTTTCTTATTCATCCAAACTTTTAATTTTCTATAAGTTACAGCAATTTCACTTTAAACCTGTACGTTTGTGTTCAAAATATAACAAGTTTAGCATGCAAAATATTTAAAAACATAAAATTTTCTTTTTTAGACCAAAATTGAGCATGTTTACAAAAGCTGGTAATTTTTGTTTACAAAACTTTTGAAAAATGGTTCAAACTGCAGTAAGTTATATACAACTATACTAAAGAAAACTATGTACGAAAACCCAGCCCAATTATTTAATCTTGAGGCTGATTCTAGTGACTGTAAAAATGCAGGGATCAAGTCTCCCTAAACGCACTTTTTTAAACAATTGATTGTAAAAATAGTATGACGATAAATTTAAAGTCAAATGCGTAAGGGTTTTGGAGTTGATATGTTTATCAAACAATTCATGTATAAAAAATATTTTTTTGAATAATTTTTGAGTGTTTTCTATACTTATCAAAACAAAGAAAAAAGATCTCTTGGAAGTTTTTTGCAGCACTTCTTAGAAAAATGTGTGTAACTCAATCTAAACATTTTTTAATTTTTTTCTTTGTTTTCTACAATGAGTTTTAGTGAATTTCGCACAACTTTCTAGAACAAAGCTAATTGTTTTACCCACATGCTGACGAGATACAGGCTTGGGATCAAGTCTCCCCGGGGATCAAGTCTCCCCACTCTCCCCTATCTAAAATCATCTCCACTCAAGCTCATAATTTTCTGACAGTCAACATCGAGTGGCAGTTGCAGAATCAGAAGGGACAGCAGAAATTTCCCCCGGTCAACGACGTGGAGAGGTCGCCGAAATGGCTCGGGCCATCGCAGGAACGGGACGGATTGTCGCTGCAGGCCATCAAGGAAGAACGTTAGGGACCGATGTGGTCAAGCTGCTGATCCCGGAAGGCTCCGGTTAACGGCATCAAGAAGGGGTCTCCGTGTTGATCGAGAACCAGTTCCCTTTGGGTCAAGTTGGTTGTGGTTGCGATAAAGTTTATGGTTTTTGATACTGGACATGAAATTTAACATTTCGGCAGTCGTGACCGCAATCCGGAGTGGCCGGAGGCCCCGCGGATGTTCCGATGAGGGGACATTTGCCGAACCATAAGAGTTAGGGCAATATGGGTATCAAACTTTATGGTTTTTGATACTGGACATAAAATTTGACATTTCAGCAGTAGTGACCACAATCCGGAGGCCCCGGGGATTTTCCGGTGGGGGGACATTTCCCGAACCATAAGAGTTGAGGCAATATGGGTATCAAACTTCATGGTTTTTGATACTGGACATGAAATTTGAAATTTCGGAAGTATTGGCTACAATCCGGAGTGGCCGGAGGCCCCACGGATGTTCTGATGAGGGGACTTTTGCCGAACCATAAGAGTTAGGGCAATATGGGTATCAAACTTTATGGTTTTTGATACTGCACATGCATCTGACCATTATCTGAAGTTACGCAGTTAAAATAAATCGCTTATTTTACGCAGGAAGTAATAAATCGATTACTGCGATTGATTTTTATTGTGCCGCGGCGAAATTCTGTTCCTGGAAATATAGAATAACTATTTCGAATTCAATTAGAGCCCTTGAAAGGGCAGTTTTAATGTTTGCTGTTGAAATTTACGTTGCTGCCGCCAATTGCTTGCAACAGCCTTGCAAAAACATTTCCGCATCTTGATAACTTTCGAGTGGTGAGGGAAAGTCGATTGATTTCACCTTGATTTCTATTGCAGCTCCATTTGCAATTTCCGTCCCCTTAGTTCGATAGGACGTTGATATTATGTCTTAAAACTATTCACAAAAGAGTTGTCTTATGTAATTATAAGGGAATCATGGGGAAATTTGGACCGGACATTTTTATCGAAAATTTCAACAATCATCTTGCAAAGTTCTTTGTCATACTGGTCATGTGTAACATAACCACCTGCACCTTTTTCAACAAGCATCTTGCCAAGTTCTTTGTCATACTGGTCATGTTTAACATAACCGTGTACCTTTATAAATAATATCATTCAACACAAATTAAAGCTCATTTCTTATTTTTCGCCTCGCTCTGAAAGCACCTATAATTAATTACTGGGATTAACAGTTGACAGGTTAAACTGTAATGGTCCGTAGGTCGCGTGTTGGGCTCACCAACTCAAGCTTCTCCGAAAGAAAGGTACCTCTGCTATCCCACCTGCACATTTGGCATGCTAATCGAAGAAACATCACGTGCAGTTGATGAAGGATCAGACACGTGGGCTCAACATGGCAGCAGAAACAGCGGTGGCGTGACCTTTGGCTGAAAGTCTGCAAAAATCCTCACCGTGTTGTTTTCTTGGGGTAGAGAGAGAGAGAGAGTGAGAGACAGAGGTGAGGGGGGCGGCTACTTATGCTGCAGCTTTATATTTTTCGTGTGCGGATCATCGAGGATTTTACGACGGTGAAACAACAAAAGAACGTAATCGAAAATCGGGAGGCTCCGTTGGAATTCCGCATTCTCCACCCGGTCCTGCAAATAACTCAAGTTCCGCAACGACAACCGGCTCTGCATCCAAAGTAAGCATTGTGGGGGACGTTCGTTCATGCACTGGTTTCGGTTATGAGGACTTTATGGGTTTTATTAACATGTGTGCTTTATCAACTTGAGTAGTGAGGCAGTTACGCAGTAGGTTAAAAACCTTAAATTTTTACGCTATTCTTGAAATCAACAATAGTGGTAACTCCACAATAAGTTCAATTCCAAAAGCTCATTTATTAGGCTAGTAAAACCTAGAATTAATCGTCTCTCATTCCTTGTCGATAAACATCTGCACAACTGTTCTACCACTCCATCATAATTTTCTAAATTTATTTTTGATATACTTTTCAGGAGTGACTGTGGGACTCCTGTCAGCAGATGAGAAACATAATATTTCCTCCATAAAACAAGCCCCCGCCGGGTGGGAAGGCCAGCAATTGTCGCCGGAGCCTTTTGTTGACGTTGACGTTGTTCACACTCCCGCTTCACCGTCGTCATCGCATCAATCAATTAATCTTGTTACACAATCTGGAGCGCTTTGCGATGGTTGTCATGGAATTTTCTCATTAAAATTACATTCTGTATGTGCTGTGTACATGGACATCCTATACAATACAATGCTCTGCGTACTCCATTCTTTGGTTGCCCCCATTCAGTGGTATCAGTTGGCAAATTCCTCCTATTTATGATATTATGAATTCGAGGTCCTTTCCAGGCACATTGTTGTTTTCGCACAATAATCTTGGCGCGCACGTGATATTAAATATCTCCGAGCTCTCAATAAAAGAATAAAGCACTCCAGCCAACAGAAAATCGATTCGTAGGAACACTCGGTTTATTCTGAAAGTTTTTTTTTCATATCTGTGACGACGTTGATATTGCCATAGACAGACCGACTGACCGCGCTGTTATTTAATCATTTCTGGCACAGGGCGCCCCCGTCTGTGGCCTGCAGTAGGAAGCAAAACAATACATAAAGATGATTTCCTCGATGTCGATACGCAGATATTTCTTCCCGTTTCGAGGATTTTCAGATTTCCTATCCCAGTATGCTCAAAACAGTTTAAGTTACGAGCATAATTTTTAATTCAAAATAGCCAATAATCAAACCAATGTTCAGCAACAACAATTAAATAACGTATTCATTTTTAAAGGTATAAAGATTTAAAAAAAAATTACTGCACATTCTCAATTCATGAGGGATTATAAACAGAAATGTCTCCAAAATCACGTCCAATTTATTTATTTATTTTTTTCATTGTTTTTGAAGGCCAAATGGGATTTCCTTGAAATTTGTACGAAGAATTAGGGCGATTCGTCTCTGTTGAATATAATCCATGAAAATTATGCATTATATGAGAGCAGCGAACTACACTTTTTTCAAGCTTTGAAAATTGTTGATCAGTCTAAGTTAAAAAAATAGTCACGTTACTTGGATTAAAATGATGTCGGGTATGCCATCCATTACTGAACCCCTTTCCTATAGTGGACGCTCTTAAGGTGTTTTGATGAAAAAATCAATAAAATCATTCATAACAATGTAGACTAACATTTAATTGTCATTTCCACCAAAATAAGAATTTTGAGTTCGACATCTGAAATCAGCCATTTCATTTTCATGATTGAATTATTGAATTAACAGCATTTCATTTTCATGATTGAATTAATTATCCAATAATTTTTTCACTGATTATGTCATTACAGTAAGTCCAAATAATGTACGAAAACGAAACTATTGGCACTACGCCCCCCGGGGCATGGCCTTCCTCTAACGTGGGATTTCTGCTCCAGCGCCTCTGTCGAGACAGGAGAAACCGGGACCGACGTTTTACTTCACCATCCGATAGAAGCTCAGTGGATAAGGCGGGAATCGAACCCGCGTCTCATAGCATCATCGGGATCGGCAGCCGAAGCCGCTACCCCTGCGCCACGAGACCCACTGAATAATGTAAATAATGTAAAGTATGTAAAAAAAGTATTTACAGGCAATCTGCATATTTTGTGATGAAACACGTAAACAATTTAAAGTTACTACGTTTTGTTCAGAAACTCATGCCGCACACTTTGGTACAAAAATCTCATGAAAAGATGATTTCTATAAAAAGTTATATAACAAATACTATTACAAAAATCAAAACCCGATTTAATCCCACCAGGGGTGAGATAGAGCCTTTCTTACTAAAGAATTTAACTTCTTTCAATTCATACAAAAGTACAAAAATACAAATTGATACAAAAAATCTTATGATGAAAGCAAGGTATTTTTAATGATGTGTTTTCCAAAAGAAATTGAAAACGCAATTTTCACCAAAAGAATATTTTTAATCGTACAAATTCTTAATCAAACAAGCGTTTATGACAAACGCGAGCATAGCAAGCTTCCCTTGCGCCAGTGACGACGCACACTGCGGTTTTGGTTTTCTAGTTTTGGTACGAGCCCAAAAACCGAACAAAGCCGGCGCAAAGCAAAACCGAGTTAACCGCACAGTGGGAAGCTTGCCATTCAGCATCTACGAAAGTGAGAGAGTCAGAGATAGCTATTTTTACAACCGCACCACTACACACTCAACCGCGAGAACCTTAGGTAGATAGCTATTGGCGTTGCGAACATTGAAAGCTTTGAAAACGATATAAAGCTTAGAAGCTTTGAAAGCTCCTATTGAAATCCAATGAACTCTGTTAAATAAACTTACGAAATCACGACAAAATGAAGCCTACTTAAAGGCGATTTTAGGAGCACACGGGAAAAAAATTGTTTGTAGCGGGATGAATGTCCTAAGTCACAAAAGTTTTTGCATAAACATTGTACAGTTATGCAAAAAACGGACAGAGCAAAAGAAACCGGAACGCTACGATATCTTACATGTTGAAGAAAACATCGGTAGACAAGCTACTATAAACGAGTATAAGTCGAGCAAAACATATATGCGCCAGCATTCTCGCGCCAGTATTCGAAGCTCAACTTGACAACTTGTTGACTTGGCGACGAAGCATCGAAAATCAATGCAGTGTGATTTTTTGGCGATTTTTCCGATTAATATTCATACTGTATCATCTTATTTACGAAGATGAAAATGACGTCCAGCCATAAAGTTAAACCTATACCTTGCAAAATTAGTGTGTACACCTTTCGAAAACTTAACATAAATAGAGGGGTTTTATAGAAAACCTAGATGTTTGGGTATCAAAAGATCGGAAATTTTATTTTCTTTCTGATGCCACATAGGTTAACTTGTGAATTGTGAACCGGTTTGGATGCCGGCGGATTTTCCGACGACGTATTTCTGGCTTGATACGAAATTCTAACGAAAAATCAATTCTATCGATACAAAGACCCCCATTAGGTTGTTACACCCACTCCAAAATGTTAATTTATCAATTCTATGGTAATATGTTGACATTTAGATGAATTAAAAGTTTGCAAAATTAAGTTTAGATAAGATTTATATAGAATTTCCAGAGTTCTATCAATTTTTATACTAAGGAGTTAATAAACTTAACATTCAATCCAAACTATTTTTTTAATCGGTCAAGGATGCCCATTTGGAGTTGGGAGACTGGATTAATGGTGATTTGTCAACAAATAACCTTATTTATGTTAATGTTTTCGAAAAGTGTAAAAACTTGTTTTAATCCTTTTTTTATTTTTGTAATAGTATTTGTTATAAAACTTTTTAAAGAAATAATCTATTCATGAGCTTTTGTAGCAAAATTTTAAACCTTTTTGCCTTCCTCACCTTACTGGGGAAAGGCTTTAAAATCACTCGAAAACTGAACTTCTCAATTAGACCTCCTAGACCCACCTTCATGTATACCTATCGACTCAGAATCGAATTCTGAGCAAATGTCTGTGTGTGTGTGTGTGTGTGTGTAGGGATGTGGGTCTGTGCACCAAAAAATATGCACTCGATTATCTCAGCACTGGCTCAACCGATTTGGACCGTTTTGGTCTCATTCGATTCGTCTTGGGGTCCCATAAGTCCCTATTGAAAATTATGAAGTTTAGTAAAGTACTTCAAAAGTTATGCTAAAAAAACGATTTTGACTAAAGTCCGGAAGATTGTAAAAAGGGTGGTTTTTGTAAGAAACCCCAGCATGTTATACATTTTTAGAAAGGTATTTGAAAGACCTTTCCAACGCGACCAATACATTGAAGATCTGACAACCTTATCAAAAGTTATTAGCAATTAAGTGTTATTTATGCACTTTTTGGAAGCCGGATCTCAGATATCACGATGAAAACGTTGTTCGGATCTATCATGCAACCCGTCGTTGAACAGGTAATCAAAAGACCTTTCCAACGCGTCCAAAACATTGAAGATCTGACAACCCTATCAAAAGTTATAAGCACTTAAGAGTTATTTATACACTTTTTGGAGGCTAGTTCTCAGATATTTAGATGAAAACTTATTCCAAATATATCATGCGACCTATCTTTGGATAGGTAATTTAAAGACCTTCCCACGAGCGTGTCTATTTTGGATAGCATTACCCTTTGAATGAGAGGAAGGCACCAACCACCTAAGGGTGGATTAAGTAACGTTTTTATTTTTGTAATAGTATTTGTTATATAACTTTTTATAGAAATCATCTATTCATGAGCTTTTGTAGCAAAATGATCTGAACAAAACGTAGTTCTAGGATTCTGTCAAACTTTAAATTGTTTACATGTTTCATCACAACATGTGCCCAAGGAGTGTAAATACCTTTTTTACATACTGTTAATTTAATGAACATAATTGAAATAACACCAAGAAATTAATGAATTATTCATTGAACTCGAATTTCATAAGGCAATAATCGAAAAACACTCAGTGTAAATACCATTTGTTGCAAGGTTTAGATTTTGCCTGTATAAAATTGTCAATGATCACCCAATTCCACAAACAAAACTGGTGCTGATTCATCGCTTGACATTTTCTATCCCATATTCAAATTATCCCATGTTTTCACAACAGGACCAGAAACATGCGAATTCATTTCCGTTTTTTTTTATTTTCACCATCGGAGAAACCGTTTAGAATTTCCAAACTGAGTAAAACAGCCTACCATCAGAAATTATACAGAAGGATCCAGCGCACAAACAGAGAGCTGAGAGCAATCATCTTGTGGCGGATCTGTACGGTTCATTGAACACGCAACAACATCTTCGATTTCCACTGTAAAGGCCACCACCAGCACCACACTTCTTGGGACCCGCCGCCGTACACTTGAGCCTCGATCATTGATGACATCCTTCGCGACCCTCATCATCTGAGGCTGCCTTTTCTTGTACATAAATATATTTATTTTTTTCGCTGCTCTCATTCAACATCGTTTTGCAATATTGGATCTTTGGTCTCGTGCCAGTGTAACTATTTACGAAAGATATAGGGTATTACACCGGGCGGCAAGAACGTTCGATAACTGCCCAGAATGAGGGATTCAATTCGGAAATCACACAACATGTCACCGAGATTTTGAAGTGTTATGAATAGACTAATTCGGATTTTAATCAAAAGTCAACCATGGTATGAGGTGTTAAAGAAATGTTTTGTCAAGAATTAACGCAAAACTATTCTTTCATAACTGATTCAATTCTGATGTCATTGCACTATAAAAGAAAAAAAAATCTTTATCGTCGTGTATAATAACGCAAGCATCTCAGTCAATGATCCCAATTGCACTCTTTTCCATTTACTGTATTTAAAAAGTATGTATTGTTTAAATCATATGCTGCCAGAAATAAATGAATTAACAACAACAACAACATCTTCATAGCGAACTAACCATTTCTGGAGGAACACAAGAATAGGGTGGATACGCATTTTGACATCTGGAACTATTCAGCAAATTCCGATACAATGGGTAAATTTTACACAAAACTCGAAATGTAAAATAATAGCTGGCCTACACAGTTACCTTTTAACACTGCGGGTTATTAAATAATTACCTTTTGTAACAGAATTGTAATCATTTCGGTCCTGTCAGTTTTTCGTAGAATTGATGTTTAAAACTTAACAATTTATTTTTCTCCAAAATTGTAACCGTTCAATTCGCTTTAAAAAAATCTTGTTTTCACGTGTTGCTCAGTGTTGTTTTTTCCACTATAGGTTTATGTCGTGCTTGCCAACGAGAAGTGGAATGTTTTTCAGTTTCAGTTTCCTCTTTCAACATCGTTAACTGTTTATTGATTGCAATTAATTTTTTGTAATACTTACACTTCTGCAAACATCGCCGGTCGTTCTGCTTCTCCGTTGGTAGCCCATTATCGATAGCAATTTTTATTTTGCTGACTTTTTTGAACGTTGATTTGTTTGGAAACGATGCTGGTTTAGAATGTTTGCTTACGGATAATTTCCAACGTTAACACAAATTTGCTTATGAATCCATTTTCAACAGCTACTTCGTAACACGTAATAAAAACTTTCACATTGCTTTTCAACTATATTTATGTATGCGAAATGACCTTCGCGAATAGAAGAAGCACATGACAAATACCGACACCCAGTAATGATTCTCTAAGCTTAAGAATTAAACTATATTTTTTTTAGCGTGAATCCCTTCTGAAATACTTCGCTGTCGCTTACAAGAATTTCCAAATTCAATTAACATTAATCAAGAGAAACGTATCTTTTCTCCACATACAGACACACACACACATACACATTATAACAGCATCTGAGCAGCTAAAATTTTAGCTTTTGCTTAAACTTTCACCGCAGCCGAGTTTCCTGCACTCTGAACCAGCCACTCAACGACTAACGAGAACGAATTAATTGCCATGAGCTTGAACCGCTACTGTTGTTGCCATGACTTTTCCTTCAACACACACTTGAGCCAAAGCTCTGCTTTTCCTCGTTCTCTCTCTTGCTCTGCTTGAATTTCCTCTCACAAAAACTCTCACTTTTCCGTGAGTTCCACGAGATCTCTCACTTTTCTCCTCCGACAGAACCCGTCCCCAACACCAGCATGGAGTTACAACAGCAGCGTGGGCATAGCGATGCTGGTGGAAAACATCCTTTCAGAAATTTTCCACTCACCAACACACCAACACAATCGTCATGTTCATTCTGACGTGGAGGAGCACATGACTTTTCCAGCACACAACCGGCCCAACGTGTGTGAGTGGGTGGACGATTTCAGGATTCCTGTTGCTGCTGCTGCTCCAGCTGCATTACGATCTGGCCCCCAAAGGCTGCTCTTGAATTGGGCCCTCGGCTCTCTAATGGTGATGACGACTGTGTGGAGGTGAAGGTGGCTTACCACGAACGAAAGAGGTTACGTTTCGTCCACCTTTTCCTGCAACGAGAAACGAAACGGAAAAAAGAAAGCACTTACATTAATCATTTTTCCCTACCGGTGCCGGAGGTTTCTTACACTATTTGATACCCTCTCTCTCTTTTCATCTCTCTTTCTTTCGTGCTACTTATTAACGGCAGCGTGTCGAGATTTCTTGTTTTCCCAACGAATCACCGGTCGGTCGTTCTTTCAATTTGCACGTGCCCCGGATCAAACTTTGACCGGTGGGGATTAAAGGATTAAAGCTTCACCGTGCTGCTGCCGCATGGTTTTCAGGGAACCCCAACGCAGCTAATAAAAAATATTCCGAATCGTTCTCATCCGTTTTCATTGCAGAAGATCCCGATGGAAAAGGGATCTAGCATGATACTTTGTGATTAGGCATACATTTAATCATAAGTAATTGAAACTTTGTTAATGATAATGGTACATATCAACAGCGGCAGTTGTTACCTTCTTCTTCCAAAATTGTTACAATTAAAGACCCAATCCTGACAAAACGCTGTAAATTTTTGCTGTAAATGCATGAAATATATCGAAAGTTCCCGTGGTTTTCCCGTTAATGAAATATTGCACACCCGTTGCCCGTTGAATTTAGTGTTTTTTAGTATACAATTGTAGTAGGTATACTAGCCAGTCCCATTCTGAGGTCATGCCGAGGAATTCTAGGTGCTCATTTCTTAAATGATAGATTATGATGTTAGGAACAATGTTTTCTTAGACAAGAAAAAATAATAAAATACTTTCTCGAACCTTCTGTAATCGCGTAATTCTGTAACAGGAGCTGGCGCTTTGCATTTTAATTTTAAATGGGATTTAACCCGCAAAAAATATTTTTTTCAAAAATCTAAATTCTTGAGGCACTTTGGCCACTAAAACGTTTAGCATTTTTACTGGCGTATAGGCCAGATCCTTGCGCATCTTCTGGTATCTATCCAGGTTTTTAAGCGAAGATGGCGTTCGAATTGTGAACGCCCGAATTGTCAAAATCGCGCAGTAGCACCAACATTAGAAAAAAAGTATGGCTGTCATGCCATGGCACACTTTTTTCGTAATTTTGATACCACTGCGTGATTTTGACATTTCGGGCATTCACCATTCGAACGCCATCTTCGCTTTAAAATCTGGATACACCCAAAGGAAAAATATTTCTCAAAATCTGCATCAGTAGATTTACTGCAGAAAATGTCACATTTTATAACATTTTTTGCAGCAAGCCCGTAGATCATTTTTGCCCGCGTGTAAACAAGTCAGCGATCTGCAGTTCTCACCAACACATGTAATAGGGGGATGGCGTCGCTATTTTTAGACCACGTTTTCCACTTTTGCTCCATCGAAACCGACTACTTTATCGACTTCATTTTGCTGGGGGAGATAGGACGCCGTTTATTTTTAGACGATGACTCAGCACTTTTCCACTCTTGCACTTAAAAAAACCAGATGGCAGCACGATGTAACGCCACGTTCCTATGCTGGCCCGTCTCCGAGCAACACTCCAAAGAGAAAAACAAATGTCACACCCCTATATCGCAAAAAAATGCATGAGGACAGTTTTCATGCAGATTCTGATATACTTTCATGCCACCATGCATCACAATCATGCGACCGCCGTTTGGGTGTATCATTGAAGTATGGAACATCCTTGAGCTCAGTAAAGACCTTTAAAGTTTGACATTTTTTCGAAAAATCAGCCCCGGATAAAAAGAAATAGGTCGTACCTCACGACGCCCGAGACGCCTTTAAGTTTTGCTGGGGCCGATTTTTTGAAAAAAAAAAACAAACTTTGAAAGTCTGTATCGCGCTCCAGAATGCTCAAAACTTGCCATTTTTGTTACACTCTTATATATATACGAAAAAAAAATACGACGACTACTGAAAAAAACAAGTATTGCAAACTCACCTTTTCATACACATTTCAGTGATGAAAAGTAGCACTTTATTATATATTTTTTCGTGATTCGATTATCCGAAGATTCGATTATACGAAGTGGATTTTTCCGAGGCCTTCGATTAGTCGAGTATATATGAAAAAAACCTCACCTTTTGGTAAGTAAATTTAATAAATAATAAATGGGTCATTCTCCGACAACTCACACAGCAGTTGCCCCAACCTCTCTTCAATTTGCGTGAAACTTTGTCCTAAGGGGTAACTTTTGACCTTGATCACGAATTCGAGGTCCGTTTTTTGATATCTCGTGTTCCATGTTTTTCAATAATTTGCAGCCTCAAATGGTGATGAGATGGAAATTTGGTTTTTAAAAAAGCTCTTCCATTTTCTGTTTTTCAACTGTAAAAAAAATATGGAACAAGACTACCATTTCAAAAGGGCCAAATATGCAATACATATTACGCCCTTTAAAAATGCAAGTCTTGGTTTACAAATTTCGAAAATATTTTTTTTTCGAAAAGATCGAAAAATTTCACGAGTGTTTCATATTTTAACACTGTAAATCGGACCATTAGTTGCTGAGATATCGACATTAGAAAACGGTGGGTTGTTTGGGTGAGACTTAGAAAACATCAATTTTGCTGTTTTTAAACCTTTGCATGGCAATATCTCAGCAACTAAGGGTCGTATGAACAAAGTTTCAACAAGCAAAATATTGATAATTTTCTCATCTTTTCAAATATTTTTTTTCAAAAGTGGGCAAACATGTGCACTAATTTAAAAAAAATAAAAAACAGCGACTTTTTTTCAAAAAAGTTACCTGAAAATGGTTTTTACTTGAAAACGGTGCACTCTATCAAAATTTTACTGGAGTACTTTTTGATTGCAAATTTGATTTAACATCAAAAAAGTTGAAATTTTTTTGCGAACAATATTTCGATTTAAAAAAAACAGTATTGATTTGAAAATTCATAACTTGGTCAAAGATTTTTGCACAACCTGAAAATTTCTGAAAAGTTGGCATTTCCTCTAAAACATATCGAAAAATGAAAAAAAAATAAAAATAGTGTTTTTTTGCAAATCAAGTTTTAGTGACAAAAAGTTTAGTTAAAAATCACCAAAAAATTTGATACCGTGTATCATGTTTTATCAGTGTAGTGCGTATTCATACCTGGGTAATTCTCTACCAACTCACACGAAATCGGGAAAAGTTGCCCCGACCCCTCTTCGATTTGCGTGAAACTTTGTCCTTAGGGGTAACTTTTGTCCCTGATCACGAATCCGAGGTCCGTTTTTCGATATCTCGTGACGGAGGGGCGGTACGACCCCTTCCATTTTTGAACATCTAATCTAATCTAATCTTATCAGACCCTAGCGCAGCCAATCTTTCGAAGGGATCCTGGAGAGTGCCTTAGGTTAGATGACGCCTAGCACTCTTCTTGTCATTTATTAACATTTGCAGTGCGCCATTGCAACGGAATGCATTGAAACATCACAAGCGTTAACGCGGCCAGGCCTACTGCGTAAAGCCGTTTCGCAGAGATGACTCGTAATTGGGTTGAGTTTGAGCACTGAGTGTTCGAACAACAACACAATTCTGAATCGACAAGGGAGGAAGAAGCGTGGGGACACACCACCATACGCTCCGAGATTTGGTTGTATTCGTTGGGAGCACCATGCTAAGAAAGTTTGGTACTCCGGGACCCTCTGGGATGGGACATTGTATTTCCACGAATGCCCTGGACACTATTTGCCGTGGTTATAGCGCCACAACTTGCTCTGTACGACCCCTTCCATTTTTGAACATGCGAAAAAAGAGGTGTTTTCAATAATTTGCAGCCTGAAACGGTGATGAGATAGAAATTTGGTATCAAAGGGACTTTTATGTAAAATTAGACGCCCGATTTGATGGCGTACTCAGAATTCCGAAAAAACGTATTTTTCATCGAAGAAAACACTAAAAAAAAATTAAAAATCCTCCCATTTTCCGTTACTCGACTGTAAAAAATTTTGGGACATGTTATTTTATGGGAAATTTAATATACTTTTCGAATCTTCATTGACCCAGAAGGGTCATTTTTTCATTTAGAACAAAATTTTTCATTTTAAAATTTCGTGTTTTTTCTAACTTTGCAGGGTTATTTTTTAGAGTGGAACAATGTTCTACAAAGTTGTAGAGCAGACAATTACAAAAATTTTGATATACAAACATAAGGGGTTTGCTTATAAACATCACGAGTTATCACGATTTTACGAAAAAAAGTTTTGAAAAAGTTACTTTTTGCGTTTCTCTTTGTTTTGTCGTCCGTGTCTGTCGAACGGTCATTATCAGCGACGACCAACTTTTTCAAAAATTTTTTTCGTAAAATCGTGATAACTCGTGATGTTTACAAGCAAACCCCTTATGTTTATTTATCAAAATTTTTGTAATTGTCTGCTCTACAACTTTGTAGAACATTGTTACACTCTAAAAAATAACCCTGCAAAGTTAGAAAAAACACGAAATTTTAAAATGAAAAATTTTGTTCTAAATGAAAAAATGACCCTTCTGGGTCAATGAAGATTCGAAAAGTATATTAAATTTCCCATAAAATAACATGTTCCAAAATTTTTTACAGTCGAGTGACGGAAAATGGGAAAATTTTTAAAACTTTTTTAGTGTTTTTTTCGATGAAAAATACGTTTTTTTCGGAATTCTGAGTACGCCATCAAATCGGGCGTCTAATTTTACATAAAAGTCCCTTTGACACCAAATTCCTATCTCATCACCGTTTCAGGCTGCAAATTATTGAAAAACACCTCTTTTTTCGCATGTTCAAAAATGGAAGGGGTCGTACCGCCCCTCCGTTACGAGATATCAAAAAACGGACCTCGGATTCATGATCAGGGACAAAAGTTACCCCATAGGACAAAGTTTCACGCAAATCGAAGAGGGGTCGGGGCAACTGCTGTGTGAGTTGGCGGAGAATTACCCACATATCATTTTTGTATGGACAGCTGCCAAATTTGTATGGACAAACTAATGATGTAAAATGGCTTCTTTGGGCATACCGAAGGCACCACAAAAGTTTCAGTCGGATTTAAAAATACAAAAAAATCGAATGACCGAAATCTGAGAGAACTGCTCCAATCTAATGTATCGGGGCACTGCAAATGTTAATAAAGGCAAGAGGATACTAGGCGTTAATCAACCTAAGACATTTTCCAGGATGCCATCGAAATACTGGCTGCGATAGGGTTAGATTAGATTTAGTCAAGGAATTTGAACAAAACTGATATTTTAAAGGAATCAGGAATCAAGGTTGCTGAACATAAATTTTAGGTATTAATTATAATTGTTTAAGTTAAATAGGGTAGAGGACCCAGTTTTCGCCCTGCTCCAGTTTTCGCCCACCTACTGGATTTAATCTATTTTAAGCAAACTCATACCGTTTTTTGGTTGAATTTATTATGCAGGTTTACATATTCATTCGTTTCTAGTACTAATTGAAACTTTCCTAATGAATTTCTATTGTTTATTAAGTTTTTATAAGCTTTTTCAAAAAAAGCCTTACTGCAGCCGCCATATTTTTGTCAATTTAGACTACAGCGGGTAATAATGTTAATGAGGGAAAACAACTCATTTTGTCCGAAAATAATGTAAATGAATAATTCATTAGTTCACTGTATGTCTGAATTTCATGAAAATCTAGTGATCTACCTGTTTTAAACGTTTACCAAAGGTTATTTCAGTAAAATAAAGTGGGCGATTTTTGGGGTCATGAAAAAACATGAGATCCAATTTTCGCCCAGGGCGAAATCTAGTATTGTGTTTTCAGATTTTATCTAGAACCAGTTTTCGTTTACCATAAAAACGAATCTAATCGCAGCGAATTGTGCTTGAAAATATATGTGGAACATTCAAGATTATTTTTAAAGTTTAAATAATCATTTTAATTACTTTCATTCATAAGGGGTTTTGGTTCAAATGTTGTAAAAGTTTACTGGTACATAGGAACACAAATTAAGCAGAGGATGGAGAAGTAGTTACACATGTGCTTTAATATTTTTATTAAGAGGTACTCGATGTTTTATGTTGAGTCAATTCGGGAGCAAATGACCCATAGGGTTAAAGCACCCCTAACAAAATCAACAACAACATGGAGCTAATTCCCAGTCAAATCAATCCGAATTCTGAAACGGGATTTGTATACGATTCTAATTAAATTCCGTTTTAGAATTCGGATTGAGTTAACTGGGTTGTAACTGTGTGCCTCTTGGGTGAACAGGGACACATGAGTTCTATCACAAATTTTGATTCAGTCATATTTTTTTAGAGAGAGTGAGAACATGTTTTGGTTTTAGTTATAATAGACAGAGAATCTCAAAATAAGCAGGATATCTGAAAAAAAAACTCCTAGGATTTTTTGAACCTCAATTTATAATATGTACGACAAAATATGTGCACATCAATGAAATTTAGCTTCGGGAACATGTCGTGTATCAATAGGAGACCATATTTGCTTAGCTTTGAGTCATAATTTCATTTGATTTCTTGATTTTTGTTGTGGGCGAAAACTGGTTCCAAGGGTGGGCGAAAATTGGATTTAGGGGGGCGAAAATAGGCTCTTCAGAGCACATTATAAAAACGCAAAATTTTATAAAAAATGAGCACGTAAATGATAAAAACCTTGTGGAAACTTGAAATCAAATAGTTTATCAACGTTCTACAACAAATAGAACCAAAAACCATAAATTGTCATCAAATTCTCATCAAATTTCCTAGATTGCCACTATAAAGTGGGCGATTTCTGGGTCCTCTACCCTATTGTCAAAATAGTCGGTTTAACACAAAAATAATATTCAAATAGGACAATCTAACATGCGTTTACATTGCTTTACAATTGGATGTTAGCGCACTTTAACCCCCTCATCGTATGTGTAACATCTACTCGATAAAACAGTATAATGGAAGGTCAATTTAAATCTGATACATATTTTGGGCTGGGTACATTGTTGCTCGTCTGGAATACCAAACACGCTGAAAATTATGTATCCAGGTAAATCAGTAGATTATGCCACTGATCCTATTGATAAAGCTGTCTGGTTTCCAGATTTGGAATGTTGCCGTTTATCCCTTTGTTGCATTTTATCATCTTTGTTCGGGTCTTTGGATACACATATTTTCTTTTTCTTTGTGCTAAATTTGGGTTTAAAAGGATCGACATAATATATTTTAGGCATTGAACTAAGCTACCGAAAAATGTCATTCAACTTTCTCTTCACGGCGCACCGTAGCATCCTGAACTGATATCGATTGAATTGATATTGAGTCTATAGCTAGGAGGAGAAAAGCACGCCAGAGTAAATTGGATGTTATTGCAGAAGCGATAAAAGCGAACCTTTCTCGCAAGTGTTGAACCTAACCTGAATTTAACCGTGAAAGGAATCTCAAATAAATCCAAACTAGCGGAACGAGTGAAAATATTTGGTAAACTATTTTCCACCCCATGTTTCTCGGAATACCGGTGGAAAACCATTTTTCATCAACTCTCCAGGTATTTCCTTTTATAGTGGTTTGAGCAGATGTTAAAATCTCGTCCTGGTGCTTTGTGAGAACAAACGCATGTGATCTAATTTACTAAGGTAATCAAATTTCAATCCCAAAAACCACAACTAATTTAAGTATGGAACATTCCGGAGAGAAACTGGTAACCACAAGGAAAATGGAGCATTAATGACGGTTCAAAATGAATTAATAAAGAGCGCGTTGACCACAGGCAGATAAACATACTACATGATTTATATGAAGCAGCACAGTGAATCATCATTGCTCAATTTTGGGGGCGAGAGTAATTGTAGATGTAATAGAAAAATATTCGGCCGTTAAATTTTCAAACGGAGCTTCTGCTCTAAAAAAAAGAGCTTTTTTTAGCTTTTTAACATAATTTTCCCTACACAACGAAACTGAAAAATTCATAAATGATTCAAAACGTGAATTAACAATAAAAAACGATTCAAATATTCAGGTTGTCTTGCGAACCATGACGTGCTCCCGAACTTCGATTATTTCCAAATTCCTGGGTGACATCACGATAATTGGTATTATATTCGATAACGATCCTTCAAAGTGTGGAAAAAGGTATTTCCGAGCGCTCAACCGGCTGGCGGCGGTGACGATGCTGCTCAACAAGACGAGGGACAACGTTGATGGGCCGTTGAGGGACAAAGTTTTCCCGGGGACAGCGGGGCACGGTGGAAGTAAGTAAGCGGGCGAGGGATGATGCAAAGTTCACCTTCTTATTTGGAGCTCGTTAGGAATAATGTCTTTGTCTACTCGGAGGGAACGAAGCATCGTTAACAATCGATTGGCAGGATATTCGGTTGATGCTTGAAGCGCTAACCTTTCACCTTTTATTTATAGAACGAATAAGCTAACGTATAAAATCAGGCCAAAGAGGCAAGGCAAAGAAAAAATCTCCCAATGTCTGGATTTTCTGACGCGTAGCGTTCGTATCCAAACATCGACTTAAAGTGGCATAGTTGAAACTTGACTCAAAAAATCTCGCATGCTCCCCGCCTGTTCGGCAAAAGGAACCCAATATTATCCACCTTTTTCGCTCGTGCTTGTTCCTCAAGGAATCCCGAGCTAACTCTCGGGCAATTTGAGACGATAGCTGTGGCCTCGCTTGCCACGTGCTGCGAGTATGGCTCGTGAGAAGAAAAAAAAAACGGCGCGGTAAATAAACATGAGTAATTGATTGAACCGAGTGTTATCGTGACATGATTGAGTTGTTCCACCGGGCTTCGTTAGAACGGTTTTCAGGCAGTGTCGGAATTCTTGGCAAACTGTTCGTCTTGAAAAGAGGGTGTGTATTGCCCTTCTTAAGGTACTCCACAGTAGCACATTGTTTATTCACGTTCTCACAAACATGGAACGAGATTATTTTCCACGGCTTGTGATATGGTTAACCTAACCTAACCCCGCCTTTAGACGGGCTTCGATCTGGAAAATCGCCATTTTTCAACCAGTTTTTGATCTCTTAAAATTTTAGAAAATTTATGGGTTGGAAGTTTTACTTGTTTTATGTGACTTTGCCAATGTTTTTAAAAGTGTCATATTTTTAGGGGTCACCTTTGGCTGTTACTAACATTTCCTATGGGTAATTCTCCGCCAACTCACACAGCAGTTGCCCCGACCCCTCTTCGATTTGCGTGAAACTTTGTCCTATGGGGTAACTTTTGTCCCTGATCATGAATCCGAGGTCCGTTTTTTGATATCTCGTAACGGAGGGGCGGTACGACCCCTTCCATTTTTGAACATGCGAAAAAAGAGGTGTTTTTGAATAATTTGCAGCCTGAAACGGTGATGAGATAGGAATTTGGTGTCAAAGGGACTTTTATGTAAAATTAGACGCCCGATTTGATGGCGTACTCAGAATTCCGAAAAAACGTATTTTTCATCGAAAAAACACTAAAAAAGTTTTAATAATTCTCCCATTTTCCGTTACTCGACTGTAAAAATTTTTGGAACATGTTATTTTATGGGAAATTTAATGTACTTTTCGAATCTACCCAGAAGGGTCATTTTTTTCATTTAGAACAAAATTTTCATTTTAAAATTTCGTGTTTTTTCTAACTTTGCAGGGTTATTTTTTAGAGTGTAACAATGTTCTACAAAGTTGTAGAGCAGACAATTACAAAAAAATGATATATAGACATAAGGGGTTTGCTTATAAACATCACGAGTTATCGCGATTTTACGAAAAAAAAGTTTTGAAAAGGTTGGTCGTCATCGATCATGGCCGTTCATAGTCACCCGCGACAGACACGGACGACGAAACGAAGAAAAACGCAAAAAGTATGATAAGTTATGGAAAAGTGGTTTCTGACCACCAGAGATATTTTGGGTTTCCGAAAGGGGGTTTGAGGTGATTTTCTGCTGATAAAAAGCATGAAATAATGAGTTGGCTTGATGATGTTTCTTGAAAATTTGTAAACGTTGGCTTAATCATGAAGAATTTATTTTACATTTATTTCATTTATTTTACTATTAAATAAGGTTTTAAAATTATTTTACTGGTATACTAGCCCGGAGAATGTGTGTTGTACACAGTTTGTAGAACAGTAGCTGATCTATACGAAACCGCCCCATGTGTCCCACTTCAACCCACTTAACCCTCTAACGCCCATGGTTGCACCAGAGCACCACTAATTTTTCACTTCAAATTGCGATTTCTCGAAAACTAATGAATGAAATGCACAGTGTTATTTAAGATGTTTACTGCCTCCAATTCAAATTCCATCCAATTTGGTCAATTCTGTAGAAAATGGCAAGGAAAACCGTAAAAAATCTCGATTTTGCTCTGGGCTGAAAGGGGTAAAAAAAACTATCAGAGTGGACGATTACTTCGACGTTTCTAGCAAAAATACTCCCTGGAACACTCATTTTAAGCTCACGAGGATTTTAAAAAATCACAAGGTTCAAATCAAAAATTACCCTACCAAAAAGCACACAAAGGGTTAAGTCCCTTTTTATTTCAATTTCATTTTATTAAATAAATAAACAAAAAGTGGATTTTCTCAAAAGTTTTTTCAATTTTCTTCCATGGTGTTATAAAAAAGCTATTGCAGCAAATTCCTAGTTCATGAAGCAATTAAGTTTGATTTTTCTGAACAAGTCAGTGAAAGATTCGAGGAAAATTTTCATTATTTCCATCGTGACTGTGCATGCATTCCATTTCAATAGATTTTGCTCCACAACCATACCTTCCATTTTCCACGGATCAATTAGACTTAAGAGTAAGCACGACAAAATACTTTCCGGGATTGTATTGAAAAATAAATGTTGGTGAACCCCCCTCGCCAAGCTAACGGCGTGATAGTGGCTATAAATGCAGCTGAGGCTCCATTCAAACAAGAGAAAAAGTGAAGTTTTCTACCAGTGCAAGCCAATTGAATAGCAGCGCTACGACCGTCGCTCGGCAGCGGAAAATCAACGTCAAATATGGGTTAGTTATGGGAAGCTAACTAACCGTATTTCCACACGGTGGCGGGGCATTTATGCAAACTACCGCACACCAGCAAACGAAAAGGAAGGTCAAAAGTAAACAACGGTCGCATGCACACTAGCAAACGGAAAAAGTGATGATTCGTCCGCTTCCGACCGCCGACCATGGTCGACGACGGTGTATGTGTGTGTGTATGTATAGTAAGTGTAGTATATCCAAGGGGGTGTGGCTGCCAATCCCCCGCGTTGTCAGACCAAAATCCAACATAAAGCTGACAGACCAAAACTGTCAGACCAAAGCGGGTTTGGCTGCCAATCCCCCTGTCAGACCAAAGAGCAAAAGATAAACAAACTCAAGACACTGATATTGATGAACACAAATTAGGCAAGACAATTTTGCAACAAAAATATTTTTTCAACAAAAAATATATTTTGGAGCTAAGAAAAATAGTCTATCGTCTATAAAATGATTCAATTAATTGATTTCTTATCGAAAACAGATAAAATAAAAAGATTTATAGCACTTTTTGTTTATTTAATATTTCAACCAAATATTCGATGTTTACCTAAAGCATCTTGCAATAAAGTATGCAGAATTGTGAATCTTCTTCTTACTTCATCCCCTTGAGTATATCCATCTCCAGCTCTCCGGGTTCCGTCCACCCCCATGCCACCCACGACGTTCAGGGCCACTCACTTTGCCACTTTGATTTCTTCGCCCGGTGTGAAGCTTAGCGTCAAGTACCCTTCTCGACAAAAACGAGGAGAGCCGGAGCATTTGCGTTACCATCCGTATTACCTCGTGGTAGTGGTACTAGAGAATACACTGCCGCTAGTCCAGCGCTGTACTGAGGGGTTGGTCCTTGCACAGTACCCTGTGTTGAAGCTATGTTGACTAGGATGTTGCAATTTGAAGGAGTTCAGAAATCATGTTTTCGTTATTTTGCTAGCAAATTTCATGTTTGAAATACAAGCTATACAATAATTAAAATTATCCAAAGCCAAAAGACCTGGTATGCAGCTTGATAATTTATTGACATAATTACCAGTAAAATCGTGTATAGACATTCACTGAATTGTTTCTTTTAATTGTACTATGACCTTTTCAAAAATGAAATGGTGATCGGGGCAAGTGTGCGCACTTAAATTTCCCATACAAATTTATATGGAGAAAAATTAAAGTGACTAAAATTTATTGACGCGCAACCCCCTCAAATTGAATAGGTGAAAAAGTTCTTTGGCCAACTTTAATATCCAATGCGCACTCTTGCCCCGTACAGTGCGCACACTTGCCTCAAGGCCGGGACAAAAGTGCGCATTTGTGATTTATACACATTTTGCCTATATCTCGAACCACATATTTTTCTGGAATAAGTCTAGTAGGGGAGCTATACCCTTTCTCAGCCTATTTCTATTATCGGCCTATCAGCACTTTGATCACGAATTACAGCTTTCGTAAAGTGTCTTTCACTGTTCAAAAGAAAAAAAAATAAGTAAAGTGAGCAAGCTATTCTCCATTGTTTATACATCTGAAAATGTTGATTTAATAGCAGAAAACGGCAAAAGTGATGAGAATTTTTCGAACGGCTTAGAGTGATTAAAATGGGTATATTTCCCCTAATACGTTTTGAAAAACGTCTTGATAAATCGTTCATTTTCAGTATAAACCAGAACGATGTTTGTTAGGTGCGCACACTTGCTACTCTATAAAGGAAGGAATTGGTTTAAACAAAAACGCGAGATCCTGGGGAAGTAATCAACCAAATCTCATTCCGACTGTTAGGCAGCGAATGATCAGGAATGTTAAATCTGCCTAAAATAAACAATAAAGTTCTGAATGGACTTGGCTTCTTCGTTGAAACTTCCATGGAGACGCGTGGTGCTCTTGTTCCTGCTAAAGTTTTTCTTTATAGCAAGCGAATAATGCTATCAACTCGCACCACCAAATAAAATTAGTTCATTCGTTAAGGTGAAGCCGTTGATCATTTTCGAAAAAAATTGATCATCACTATAAAATATTCTGTATTAAATTCAATTTAACGAATTTCAGCACCAAACGGAATCAGCGTGTGCCGGGTGTTGAGTTCTTCAAGCTACTGAAAGAATTTTTGATCTAAATCAAATGCGTTTAAAAATTTATATAATTTTGTGGTCATCATTGAAGTCCTATTTGGCAATCATTGATTAATGACGATTTCCATAACTTGACAAGGAATGGGATAATCGTTACCAAAAGGAATCAGCATGTGTAGGCACTTGTAGAAGAAAGTTTGTCAAAATATTGAAAGCGACGCAAAATTTATATCTTTGAACAAAAAATCGTGACAATGGTGGAAGTTTTCACTTTAATTGAAACAATAAATCTCCAACAAGTTTCATACATTGACATCTGACCTCTCTTTATCCACCAAGCTGTGGTGGCCGAGGCAGTTAAGTCATTGGGTTAGTTTGTCAAAGGTCTCTGGTTCGATTCCCGTAATTGACACTTTTGGTTTTTGGTTATGACGAATGAACTTTTTCTGCAAATGAATCTCGAAAGAATAAGTCTCTCGCCCACCTCGTGCTGTGTTCTCTGCGTCCGTAAATGGTACCACTATTCGCTCGGACTAGTGCTGCCCAGTTTTGGGTGTTCATATAAATCTCCCACGGGCCATCTCGATTTATAATATTTTACTTTCCACCATACCGTGTAAAAGGTTTCAAATTTTTTACCATTCTATTTTTCATTTTAGTACCTATCTCAATTGCACGAGTAGAAGATAAATACAGTCCAGACTCGATTATCCGAAGGCCTCGAACAAATTAATCTTCGGATAATCGAATCAAGAAAAAACATTTTTTTCTTTGCCTTATTTTTGATTGCCGAGCATAAGTACGACCCCTACGCTAAAGTGATTTAGAATTTTAAATTCCAAGATGGCGGCCAATATGGTGGTGACGAAATATTGAAAAATACATTTTATTATTAAATAGGCAATCAACTATTTTATTTTGACTTAAATGGGGTCGCAGAACTTTAATTTGATGTTACAAAAAAAAAAAACAAAGAAAATCATTCGCGACTCGATTATCTGAAGTCCATACAAACCTTCGGATAATCGAAACATTGGATAATCGAGTCTGGACTGTATAAAATAAAATAAATACAGAAGATGAAGATTTGTATGAGACTTTGGGTAATCGAATCAAAATTTAAAAAAAAATTATCGTATTTTCAAATTTTTCGGCCCAATTTAGTCAAATTTGAATGGTTGATAATAAAATTTCATTTCAACGACAGTGTTGTATCAGGGGGCTCGATTCTTCGAAGATGCAATCGTCCGATGTTTTATTTTCCCCGAGGCCTTCGAATAATCCAATCTGGGCTGTATAAGTTTGAATGAGACAAAAAAAAACAAATGATACAAAAGAGATTCCTTATATTTTGGCAAAGGGTGCATTCAACCCAAAGTACGGCTCTGTTGCTGCTAGTGCACGCCATGCTGCTCCAACATTGAACTTGCTCTCCAGTGAAATATCCTAGAACCTAGGACTAGGTTCATTGCATTGGACATTGGGAAAGAGGAGGGTGATTGCAGAAGTTGAGTGGCTCCTGGCCACCGTTTGGGTCAGATGGAAAATGGAACACCGTGGCAAACTCGTTGGCAAGGTAAGACGGGACACACACAATTTTAAAGAGAGCAAATAATTCATGAAACTACCCATCTATTTTCGACACTCACCCACACAGACAAGCCATGCCAACAGAATAGAAACAGAACGACATGGCCAAGCGCCAAGCCAAGTCAGAGTTCCGTCAAGGAGGCAGCCACTGAGACAGCTTAGTGCCGTTTGGGGCTTATGCCAGAAAAGAGCTGACAAACACTAGAGGATGGCGCAAAAGCAAGGCATAACCGTGATGCGAAGGAAAATGCATGAACTCGAGGCTGATGGGACAGCGCTCCAAACAATCATCGCCGTCGTCGCCGTTATTATCGTGTGAAGCGCATAGCAAAAAGAAAAGTGGAAAAAATGTAGGGAAATTCACGTAATTTCCAATCCTTCAGTTCCCAAACCAACCCTTCTTACAATCCGCCCAAAGAAGGCACAGATACCCTAGCAACCCTGCCAACAAGTATGAGAACGCCATGCAAAGCTTCACGGCAGCAGCAGCAAAAAAAAAAGGGATTCCAAACGACACACACGGAAATGACATCCCCCTCAACTTGCATGGTACATACAGTGAAACTCTCTCTCTCTCTCTCTCTCTCTCTCTCTCTCCTCCTTTTTTTCCTGCCTACATTGGGTCGTTCATAAACCACACATTATGGGTTTAGAAGTTTTTTATACTGTATTTGGGAGTCTTGTTCTTGATGTGTTTGAGCCCGCGTCTAACTTTGTGGTTTTAACTGATAAACTCAAATTATAATGGTGAATCACGTGGTATATGAACAGACCTTGTTGCAGAGCTGGTGCCAGTGTTGCCAATCATGATTATATTTAACTATGAATTGAAGTTAAAGGATTTAAAAGTTATATTAAAAAGGTAAAAAAAATGCCTTCGCCGCCTTGGGCTGACTGGTTACGGCAGGGGTGCTCAAAGTTTTTAGAGACCGGGCTAAATTTGAAGCTCAAATGAGCTTGTGGGCCAAATTTACAAAATTAGATGTTTATAAAAATAAATTACGTTATTTTATTTTAAAAAAACTAAAAAATACATCTATTAACTCCAGTTTTTTTGAAACTTTTATTATTTTTTCATCTTCTTCGTTAATAAAAATTAATATAAAACACAAAATGGCAGTTTTCTACAGGTATTGTTAATGTTATTGCTTAAGGTCTTTGGAAAATGTTTTCAGCAAAATGTACTTTTATTTTACTTTTTTTGTACTTAAAAGTTTTCAATAAAATTGTTTTTTTTTTATATTTCAAAAAATGGCCGACATGTAACCTGCATAATTTATTTACCGGTGTAATTTTATCAATTAATTTAGTGTGGCTAGTAAAAATCGTTGAGAGTCAGAATTTCAACATTTAAACAAAAAATGTTAAAAAATGTGTTGAACCCGTAAAGTTGGATTGCAATCGTTATTTTCAAAAAAATGAAAGACTCGACTTAAAAAAAAACCTTCTAGCTACAAAAAAATATTCATCGAAAATTCTCTAAAATTCAAATTATTTTTGAATAAACCAGAACATGCCCAAAATGATTGTAAACGCAAAGGAATTCATTTTTAAATAATTCAGCTGATTGCACATAAATTTCCATACAGTTTTTCTAAGTTTTTTTTTTTTAGAGAACGATTTTTGCCCATGATTTTTTGAGATAATGGGGAAGGGGAGGGAAGGGTTCTCGAAAAAAGCTTTGTTAACACTGGAACGCCCAACGCATGTCCAACTTACACGGACGCCCAAGCCTCCAAAAAAGGTGGAACGGTAACTTCAACTCGCTGGTTCTAGGGCATAACTCAACCAATCGGGACAATTTTTCTTTCCAGTGATCTGTTTGGAAGTCTAGGTGATTCTAGGACTTTGCAGAACTTAATTTGATCAAATCTCTAATTTTTGCGACCGAAAACATCGTTCCACCTTTTTTAAAAAGACTGCCTCCGCGGAATTTTCGGCGATTTTTTTTACACACGAAAAAAAAAGTTGGAACGATGTTTTTGATCGCAAAAATTAGAGATTTGATCAAATTAAGTTCTGCAAAGTTCTAGAATCATCTAGACATCCTAACAAATCACTGGAAAGAAGAATCAACTTGATTGGTTGAGTTATGCCCGAGAACCAGCGAGTTGAAGTTACCGTTCAAACTTTTTTGAAGCCTTGGGCGTTGGAATGTTAAAAACATGCAACAGCCTTATTCCTCCGATTTCAACCTTTTTCTGTCTAAGCTCGAATTTCCAAAAATATTTGATGAAAGTTTTGACGATATTTACTAGTTTTACTCACATTGAAACGGTGTCCTAAAATGAAGATCAACATTTTAATAAATCATTAGTTTTTAATCAAAAAAAAAAAATAAAAGAGAAAAGCATAAAAAAGTTTAAAATAAAAATTAATTTAAAAAAAGTATAAAATCACTTTACAATTGAACAACGGGCCATTTTACACAATTATTCAAAATGGATCCGCGGGCCACAAAAAATCACCGGGCCATACTTTGGTCACCCCTGGGTTACGGTGTTCGCTTTGTAAGCGAATGGTCCCTGAGTTCTGAATATAAAAAATTAAGCGGATACGGCGTTACGAATGGTACACGTCCGAATTGTCAAAACCGCGCAGTGGTACCAACATTACAAAAAATGTTTCTGTCATACCATGGCAAACTTTTTTTTGTTGTAATGTTTGTACCACTGTTTGATTTTGACATTACGTGTACTTTTCGTAACGCTTAAAAATCTGGATAGAATATATATCTAAAAAATACATGGAACAACTCAATTTGTATGAAGCGGACGCGTGGTCCCGTTTGGCTGGTTACACACACACACACAGGACTTCGCTGCCCTGGGCTTCAAAGTGTTTGAGTACGGCACGGAGCTATGGTGCCGGATACCTTTATTTACACTTAAAATTGTACACTCAAAGTAAAAAGTATCCTTTTTCAAGTTCACCCGTCGTCACCGTTTAAAAGGGTATCGCAAATGTACTGAATTTGACATACCCTTTTAAAAGGGTGACGCAGGGTGAACTTTAAAAAAGGATAGAAAGTATTCTTTTTGAGGATTGAAAGTACCCTTTTGAGGGATACTTCTGACTTTGGGTGTATAGCGCCCGCGGGATTCGAACCAGCAACATCTGGATTGAGAGTCCAGTGCGCGTGTTACTATGAACCACAACAGAGAACAGATATACATCTGGACTCGAACTTGTGACAAAAACATAGCAGTAAACTTGTTTAAAATGTTTTTTTTAGCGATAGCTTAAAATAGTACCATTCCACATGTTAACTCCGAATTCGTATATAACATTGTACCCTACGATATTTTTTGGCTTTTTGGGTGTTTTTGCCAATACCCCTGACTCAAGCCGGTTCTAATAATACCCAATAAGCAAAAAAATTTAAAAAAATTACAGGACATTTATAAAAAAAAATCTAGTTCTGTTTTCTGTGGAACCACTGTAGATTATTATTATTATTAAGAAAAATGAATAAAAAAAAAGAAATTATTTTCTTATTTCTGTTTTATAAAACCTTCCAAAACATGTTGGCATCACTGTTTTCTCAACACACTGACGGTGATATGCAGAGTGTGATTGTAGCAAGTAACACCTGGACACCGATGAAAAAAAAAACAGAGTAATAACGACCATCGTACCTGCGTCCAATGATGAGGTCTTGTCATGTGCACATTGGACAATAGGTATCACATGGCATATTGAAGAAGCGTGAATGGGTTCAAAATGACTACATAAAAGAGTCGAGGATGGATTCTATCGATTAAAATCTCCAACCTGATGGCATACACTTAATAACCATTAAGTGCACTCGAAATACTTAAATTGTCAAAGGGGTGAGTTTTCCTCAGATTGGCTCAGCATCTTTGCCGATGACACTTTTGGGGTGCTCAATTTGAGAAGGTTTTATGTAACCACTGGGAAAACGCCGAAACTCGCACACATCTACGCATGTTCTCACCCGTACATGTACTCACAGTTTTGTAATCTTACTTTTATCACTGCTAAGCGAGCGAGATCCGTCGGGGAAATTTCCGCTCCTGCTAAAGTCTTCACACAGCAAATTCCTCCCGCAGGCCTTTTGAGCGAATGGGAATCTCGTGCCCTCGCCGATAATTAGATGAATAAACGAATTTCCACCGGTGAGCTTCAGATTTCCACTTATTTGGGAAGGTACCAACGCCTATCACAAATCACACTCTGTCTCCCAAAAGGCATAAAAAACAGCACTTGCTAGTCCACCCGCAAAAAATATGATTCACCTCACAGATGGCCTGGAGGAGTAAAACACTTGCTGCCCGAAAACGACAATGACCTGGCCGGGAGTTGCGAGTATCCACGTCCTTAACAGTAGAGATCTCACCAGTGACTGATATCTTCTCCTTCACTCGCGGGAGCAGGAGCCCTGAATGAATTCCGTTCCTCCAAGGACATGCGCCTTCCGGTCAAAATAAACAGGAGAGAGAACAACCGATGATAACCCGCTCGTCCTGACGAACGATAGGTTGTTGTGAGTGGTTCTTGCCGAACATGTGATTTCAGGCCAGATGCATACTATTAGGGTGCCAAAAATATTATTCCATGTTAATGAATTTGGTGGAATTTTTCGAGACGAGTTTTGTCTGAACACGCCTTCCGTCGGATGGGGAAGTAAATGTTGGCCCCAGTTTAACCTAAAGGGTTAGGTCGATAGCTCAGTCCAGGTGTAGGAGTCGTCTCCCTGGGTCCTGCCTCGGTGGAGTCGCTGGTAGGCCGTTTTTACTCACAATTCAAAGGTCGTCAGTTCGAATCCCGGGGTGGATGGAAGCTAAGGTGTAAAAAGAGGTTTGCAATTGCCTCAACAATCATGCCTTCGGACACCTAGTTTTGAGTAGGAATCTCGAGAACGCCAAGGCAATTCTGTAGAGCGAATAATTAGACTAGAATTAGTTAGTGAATTTAAAAGCTGACAATTGTTTTTTTCAAAACTCGTCAAAGTGCCACCTGATTTCCAATGCTGGACGTGGTGAATAAATAAATAGTGTGTTTTACTGTATTGCAAGACACGCAACCGGTTAATAACATTTACAGGCAATTCTATCATCTTTGGGAATTTTTTAAGTTACCCTATCGTATGGGGGAAAATACATCTCTCTTGAATGGAGCTCAGCACCATCGTGCCCAATGTGGGCCAGGAAGCAGTAGTGTGACATTGTACGGTCCTCCGTGGTCTACACGAGCAGGATCTGAATGATTTATACGATTGTTTATCAGGAAACGATAGCAATAGCTTTAAATGTGCACAGCGTGTATTTCAACGTGACAACCTTCACATTTTTTCTTGGCAGGTTTTATTTCAACATAATAATTTTCTATTGTCCTTATCATTATGATTATTATGTACAGTATGTAACAAATAGTATATACACTAGAGTGGTCCAAATCTGGAATTTATCGGGGCTACCCCCTGAAATCAAAGATTTACCTATCACTAGGCGAAATTCCAAACTTGAGCTCATCCAAACCGCGGGAACCCCTCCCTCCAATCGCTTGAAGTTTGTATGGGAAAAATCGTCCAAATGTATGAAGAAAAACAACTGTTTTACTTTTTTACCTGTGGAGGGCGCCAGAGTTATCTGATTCTTACCATTTCTCAGATGTGGAACCTTCATTAAATTTTGCACAACTTTCCGGAAGACACTTTATTTTTAAGGATTTTTTGCTGATAAGTTATTAGCTTCTGAAAAGGATCATTTTGGCGAGGCCGGCTCTAAGAGGCAACAGTCAGGCAGGCAAGCAAGCGCGCATGCACCTGCATTTATAAATAATTGATTATAGGTAGCCCCTTAGAGCCATCTGCGCTTAAACGGTCCTTTTCGGAAGAAAATAACTTTTCAGCACAAAAAAAGCAAAACACAAGTGAATAAACTGTTTCGACTTAGCTTCGATTTTCAGGATTTTTCCTCAACAATAACTTCGCAAATTCTCCACTTATCGAAAATCCAACTTCACTAGCAGAAAGCATTCGCGATAATCTTTCGCTAGCATCATTTTTTCACTTGTGAAACTTTTAACACGGATAAAAATCACATTAAAGTTTAAGAAAACTGAGCGTGATACGTTCTTTCAACTCGCTCGCTTCGCATTGCAAATGTATGGGAAATCCAATTTTCTTAAGGTTTATTCTGCACGGTGCGCCACGTCCATCCAAATATTCCCAAAAGTGAGATCCTTATTGAAAATTTAATGCTCTAGAACTTTGTAGAACACACCAAAACTGTGAAACTCGATCCTGAAAAGTTATTAGCGATTTAAAAATGTCATTTTTGTATGAAAATCTTTTTTTTTCACCAACTTTGGGCTCGGGTATCTTAACCAATTTCACTCAAAATTTGCATAGATGCACAGACCCAATAAACCGTTTTTCGCTTGTGGAGCAGTGGGTCATTTTTTCTGGGCACCCTACCCTAGTAACATTTTTAAACTTACTGGATTTATCATGGTTCTGAAAACCTTCATACGGCCTGAATAGGCTTTTATGGCCTACCGTCAGTGGGGGTGACATTGGGTCAGGGGAGAGAGATTGGGTCAAAGTGATTTTTTACGGATTTTACAATTTCTCAGGTTCTTCTCAATGGAACTGAATTCTGTTAAACGGGTTGTGTAGGGGACATCTTAAGATGACTTCGCTGAAAAATTTTGTTCCTAGAACAATTCCTGTTATTTTGGCAGCTGTCTAAAGTTGAGGCACGTTTTTGACCAAAAATGACCTCTCAAAAAGTCATTTTTCAAATATTTTTGTTGGAATTGCTCGAAAACCACCCAAATCTCCACTTCAAAGATTGTAGCATGTCAATACGATTCCATCGAATAAGAAACACTATTGGATGACTTGTTTTTCCCATATCTTTTCATTTGACCCAATGTCACCTCCTCTAAGGGGTGAAATTGGGTCAATTTTCAAACTATTGGCATTTAAGGTAGTGTTCATCAAAATCCACCACATTTTGGGAAAATGTTAGTAAACTATCTAAAAACAAATCTACGTTGAAAGATTATCGATGTTATTTAAATTGTTTTTGTTATTAATCAATTACGAGAGGTGTATCGTTTTTTGACCCACAGCCACCCCCACTGACGGTACTTAAAACCTATAATGCTACTAGGATAATGTACATGCACATTTTGTGATGAAACTTTACGTGCAAAACTTTACATGCGAAACTTTACATGCAAACAATTTAAAGTTTGACAGAAACCTAGTATTACGTTTTGTTACGAAACTAATGCCTAAAACTAATAGTTCATGTTTGTTCATCATTTGAAATATTAACATAAATAATTATTTTTTGATAAATCACCATTACTCTAGTGTCTTGACCCCAAATAAGCATATTGAATCAACAAAATGTTTTAATGATTTGAAAATCAAGACTTTTGTTGAGTCAACGCTAAACGTCAAAGCAACTTTTTCAAAACAACAAAAGATTTTTGTGGAATAGAGTTATCTAAGCCCAACCTCACACACACTAGCGCACCATTTGTTTTGCTGGCCGGTACAAAATTTAACCTCAATCTTTTTCGTGTACGTATACGCAATACATGCGCACGTAGATAACTCTATTGAGAAAATCATGGTTTGTTTCAACGCAAAATCGGCGTTGATTATATTCATTAACAAAAATGTTAAATCAAACCTCGTACAGGCTTATTCTACAACATATTTCTGTGCGTGTACGTAAAGTTATCTTCGAGGCTCATTTAAAAAGTTCAATTTTTGAGTGATTTTATAGCCTTGCCTCAGCGAGGTGAGGAAGGCAAAAAAGGCCACTTCCACGACTCGGCAGAGTTGCTCCGCCAGGAGATGTCAGCAGCAACAAAGGAGCTTAACAAAGTGACCATGAAGTGAAACTATCCTGTGGTTCCGGGATTAGCAGCGGCGTCGGTGGTGTAGTGAATGGTTGATTCTTATCGACAACAGCGTTTTTCCTAAATCTCTTCTAATGGTTCGGCTGGGGGCATGGGGGCATCCGGCTGAAATAAGTTCCATCTTGTAGAGGGTACCCATAGGGACTCGCAAACCAAAGTTGAGCTCATTTGGTTGAAAACTGGCTTGTCGCTGGGGGGTTTAAGTTTGCATGGACATTACTATGGGAAACGCAAGCTCAGGGTTGAACGGATGACCATGAACCTTTAGAGAAAAATGTTTCTAGGACCACCCCCGACACGGCTACCTAGTGTAAGTGTGGACTAAAGTTTGTCGCTTAGCTTGTAGGAGCGTTTGAAGTTAATGCACGCGTTTCCCATAGTAATTTCCATGCAAACTTAAACCCCCCAGCGACAAGCCAGTTTTCAACCAAATGAGCTCACATTTGGTTTGAGAGTCCCTATGGGTACCCTCTACAAGATGGACCTTATTTCAGCCGGATCCGAGAACTTTCGAAAAAAAAAATGACCCACTCTAATGCCTTTTTATTAATTTCTTGCCGCTGAATTTCTTTAGTCACGTGAAGGGAGCAAGGGCATCTATACGAATTGTCTTTATCCCCGCTACGAATTTCCGGTGCTTGGGGAGGGGAGATGAGATTATTTTATTCTTAGCGCCGGTAGGTATTTGTAGCATTGAAATGAGCATGAACATGAGCACGATTGACTGCCAATGAGCTGCTACTCCGTTATTGACAGATCAGCTGAAGTTAAACAATTAATCAAAAATGATCAGTGGGAGCCAACCATCCGTTATTGTAGCATTGAAATTCGTGCCATAAAACATATGTGATTACGGAGTAAAAGATGATAGAATTGTTCACCTAGCGCTTACATTCGATTCCAGGACCAAGTTGCTTGCGGGTATGGTCCGGGTCCAAGCTATCCTCAAGGACTGGAAGGATCGTTAGTAAACACCTATCTAAAGTGCGCAAGGACCCCTACGTCACCTTAGTGGTATAGATGTTTGTAGGGAGGTTTTGGACTCAATGTTAGTAGGAGAGGTAGAACCCTAGGATACACCTCGAAAGGCGTTCCAAATTACGGTGGGCCTTTCTCGATTGGAGCAGATGGGAATCGAACCCAGAACCATTCGCTTACAAAGCGAACACCGTAACCATTCAGCCACGGCCGCTCCTACTTTAAATTGTTTGCATACATTTTTACATATTGTATGTATATGAGGCAGTTTATAAAAGTATGTATGATTTGTAAACTTAAGTTTGCAATTTCCTATTTTTTCAAGGCTTTAATCTGTTTTCAAATGGCAATATCTCGGAAACCAAAAATTTTAGGTAGAACAAACTCGACCACTATTTCCGAAGAAAAATTGACGCTGAATTAAAAGGCATTTTCAGTTTTTTTTATTGTGTGTGTGTGTGTGGTTCAATCCAATACCCGCTAACCGGTAGCGATATTATGGGAAAGTATAGTTTGTATCAGACTTTGTATATGCCGAATGCTGATACAACATATCTCAGTCCCAGGTATTAGGTGGTGATAGCCTTCGCGCTGCTTCCAACGTCCCGTTTCAGAATGACAGAGCTCCTTGCGGTCCAATTCCGAGGTCGCTGGGCATTGTTCGCCCCCCCCCCCATCGTGCTGCCACCTGGTTTTTTAAGCGCAGGAGTGTAAAAGTGCTGAGTCATCGTCTAAAAATAGACGGCGTTCTATCTCGCCCAGCAAAATTAGGTCGATAAAGTAGTCGGTTTCGATGAGAAAAAGTGGAAAACGTGGTCTAAAAATAGCGACGCCATCTCCCTATTCACTGCTAGAGTGTAAACCTTCTGATGGCCGACTGCTTAGCAGTCCCAGATTACCAATATGGAGGTGTGAGTTCGAATCCCACCTGATTCATTTTCGTTTTTGTTCATATTCAAAGTTCAAATTCCTGATTCCAAATTTCAAAGGTACCGGCCGGGATTTGATCCCTGAGCCTTCTGCTTGTGGGGCAGAAGCCGTAACCATTAAGCCACGGAGCCGGTTACAGGCATTTTCAGATCGGGGTTCAAATCTCGGCTCGGACCAACACAACTGGGGATCGTTTTTCTTCTGGATTCGATTGCATAGTAAAGGGAAGGTAATAGGGGGATGGCGTCGCTATTTTTAGACCACATTTTCCACTTTTTCTCATCGAAACCGACTACTTTATCGACTTCATTTTGCTGGGCGAGATAGGACGCCGTCTATTTTTAGACGATGACTCAGCACTTTTACACTCTTGCGCTTAAAAAAACCAGGTGGCAGCACGATGTAACGCCTCGTCCCTATGCCAGTGCCAGACCTTATCAACGACACCTTAGGAAGGCGACCTATAGAATGTTAACATTAACCTTAACATGTTAACATTAGTTGAGTTAAAAACTGCCAATGAATCCGCTTTGCAAATGCCGGCCCCGATACACTCAACCCCCGGTGGTTGGTCACTTTTTAGTTTGACACTTTTTTAGTTTGTACCCCGTTGGTTGGTCAAAGTCAAACTAAAAAGTGACGAACTGTCACTTTTTACACGACGCTCACGCACACTATCAGAAAAAACGTTTGACAGTGTGCGTGAACTCCGTGTAAAGGGGTGTCAAACTAAAAAGTGACCCCGTTCGTTTGGCAACAGTTGGTGTCAAACCATCGGGGTTTGAGTGTACTCTTCTCTTCAAGGGTGTTCCCCTCAGGAACTGGGAAAGATTTACTTTACTTTTATCAAAGTTGTAGGAAATTGAATTTTCTAGAATAATTATTAATCATACCCTTGAGTATTGGGCGAAAGCCGCGATTTTCCCCATATAAAGTTCAACGAAAAAAAGCGACCCCTAAATCTTAACCAATTTGGCTCAAAATTGGACCAGTTACTTTTTGTTGCATAAAGAATCGAAACCCCTCTGGTCTCTTGATGTTTTCCTAAATTTTCAATTTTTCTTGTCACCCTAGTGATTGCCTACGTTCGGGGGCAGGTTATTTACCAATTTCGGTATTAGGATTTTTGCCGACTCGATTTTTAGGTTAGAAATTTGACAGCATGGCTACACTGTTTACATTTTTTACACGTGTGTCTCAGTAAAAAAATGTGTGCGTATGCGCTCGTGATGTCACGCTGTAAAACCTAATGGTCACTTGACCCGAAAACGAAACTATTGGCACTACGCCCCCCGGGGCATGGCCTTCCTCTAACGTGGGATTTCTGCTCCAGCGCCTCTGACGAGACAGAAGAAACCGGGACCGACGTTTTACTTCACCATCCGATAGAAGCTCAGTGGTCACTTGACCCGTTGTTGTCAAAAAAATCTGGGAAATGGTACATTTTTGGGGAACGTAACATAGCCTTACGTGTGATGTATATTTCTTTGCCTTAATAATTTAAACAAATATTTAATAATTTAAACAAATATTTAAGCAAACATGCCACATTCATTTGGAAAATGCCAGTTTTATTCGAAAAATGAAAAAAAAATGTGTGTTGTGTTATAAACAGAAAGATGATTCAAATTTCAAACAGAATCTCAAAAAAAACGAGTATGCATAAGGAATGTAATAAACTTAACGGGATTTGTACTTCATCGGTTTAGCTGAGATAAGATCTGCTCACACGTACAGTTGGGGAAAGGTTCTGCGGAAATAGGCACTGTTTGAGCTGACAACACTCAATCGAATATCACCCAGCATGTCGCCAATAGATTTTTCGTTTTCAGCGTCCACGCCAGAGATTTTTGCCAACGATTCCAAAAACACTTTGATTCCCTCCTGATCATTCTCAATCTGCATCTGCGAGTAGTGATCTTCGCAGTCGTCGTACAGTTTCTGCGCCAGCTGTAAATAGTAATAACGGTAGGGATCAGTATTAGTACTTGCGAAACGCGTGTGAAGATGGAAATTCCACTTCAAAAGGGATCAGTATTAGTTATTACGAAATGCGTGTGAAGTTGTAAATTCCTACCTCGACCACCGCTGTGGGAAAGTTGGCAAGCTTGGCAACCTTAATTCCGAAACTTTTCGGCATGACTCCCTCCTTGACTTGGTACAAAAGCGTGAAACCATCCTTGTCCGCGATCGCATCCATGTGGCAGCTTTTTACAGTTTTCACTTGCTCCGTCATTTCGGTGATTTCGTGAAAGTGGGTCGCGAAAAGCGAAAAGCATTTAGTTTGTTTTGCCAGATATTCGGCTATGGACCACGCAATGCCACAACCTTCGTACGTGGAAGTGCCACGACCAAGCTCATCGATGATAACCAGCGAGTTCTCCGTGGCCGTGCGAACGATTCCCGCGGTTTCGACCATTTCCACCATGAACGTGCTCAACCCCTTGCTCAAGTTATCGTCGGCGCCCACCCGGCCAAGGATGGAATCGACAATCGAGATTTCCGCTTCTGCGCACGGAACGAAAGCACCGACGTGGGCCATGAGAACTGCGACACCAACCGAACGAATAAAGGTGCTTTTTCCACCCATGTTGGGACCGGTAATGATGTACATGGTCGTTTTGTTCTTCTCAAAGACCGCGTCGTTCGCGATAAAGCTGACATCCTCTTGCAGCTCAAGACACGGGTGGCGCAGTTGGGTAAGCTTCAAGCGACCCTCTCCCATGGCGAAGATTTTCGGGCGGACGTACGGCTCGGGAGCACTGACTGCTGCAATGGCAAAGCTAACGAAGCAGTCGAGCTGAGCAATCTGATTGTTGAGCATGGTCCACGGTTCAACGTAGCCAATTGCAATCCGTATCACCTCGTCTACGATCGACTTCTGCTGTGCTTCATACGATTCTTTGGCACTTGCAAAATCGCCGTTAAGATCGGTCAGCTTATCGTTGGTGAAGCGAGCACCTCCTTTAACGGCGTCAAGCACCTGGAATTGGAGATTTAAATAGTTTTTAAGACCAGCTAAAGATCTCATTCACAAAAAAATCCAAACTTACCCGAAACTTTGTGCTTTTGCGGATGAGAGTTTCGTCCTTGAGGGAAATCCGGAAATGAAATCCGTGATGGCCAACAAAATCTAGCTTTATCGAAGATCCAGCATCCAGTCCCAGATCGTCAGCAACTTTTGTGAGCAATCTTTTCATCTTGGACTCGACTTCGTCCATTTCCTGCTTGAACTCTTTTAACTGGTCGTCAAACGTGGGTTTGACAAGGTATTCACCACGCTCGATTGCTGTCAGATCAAGGATTTGCTCGACCATCGATTTAAACATCTTCAAATCTCCCAGCGTGTCCTTCATCGGATCGAGGACGATGCTTCGCATTGCCGTGTTTTCGATCGATTCCAGCAGTCGCAGAACGATCGGAATCCGAAGCACGACCTGGTACAGCCGGTAGATATCCTGGAGCGAGGCCTTCTTCCGGAGCAACTTTTTGATCAAGATGAGAATGTCCGGAATGCGCTTCAAGTGGACGTCGTGCAGCTCCGACCGGACGTTCGTACTGTCCACGAGGGACTCGACAATGTCCTGGCGATCTTTGATAATGTCAATGCTGCGAAGGGGTTGCTTCAACCATTGGTTGACCAATCGATGGCCTTGGGGAGTTCGGCATCGGTCCAAAACTCCCAAAACGCTGTGCCACTTGAATGCCGCAGAGTTCATCGCCAATCCTGGTTTTGGGAACAGATTCAACGCGGAAACGGCAGCCGCATCGAGGTGAACAAATCTGAAAAAAAAGAAGATTTTTACCGAGATGTTTCGCAGATCATTGTGCTGCTACTACAAACCGATGCAAATTGAGCAGCTTTAACTCGTAGTGGCCATGATTTGCAGAATCGTTGGTTAGCTCAAGGTACCGGATCGCGACACCCAGCGCAGCAAGTGCAGTTGTTTTCGACGTTTCCGGCATCGTGTTGGCGCTTTCCTGTTGACCTTCGGCAAAGTGCAGCAACTTGTTGAGATCCGAAATCACCTCGTTCTTCTCCAGCGAGAACTCCTGCTTCTTCTTCGACGTTACGACTACGTTGTTTCTTTCCAGCAGCGTTTTAATGCGATCGTAATCGGCGTCCCTCGGCGATGGCAAGATGCATTCCTTCGGGCCAAGGATAACGATTACGGCCTCCAGCTCCGAGTAAAAGTCGTCGTCAACAAACTCGGACACGGAAAACAGTCGCTCGTTGTTTTCGACGCAAGCAATTCCGATGATCTTTTGTTTGCCGAGTAGCTTTACGTGCAATGCAATCAGTGCAGATCCGGCCACCATTCCATTATTGGCGAACAGCAGATCCTCAAACTGGGTCAGGTTTCCGGGTGAACCTTTGAACTCCAGCTGCCAGTCGTTAGATGTCTTGGTGGGGCCTTTGTTGGTGTAAACCTCAGCGCGATAGTTGCGCACCAGCAGCAGATCCCGGATGAAGCTTTCAAAGTTGTTCTTGCTCAAGACCACGTAAGGGAGTTCGTCTTCCAGGCCAGCCGGGGCCATAATTTTGACCACGTTGATTGACTTGAACACACACTTGGCAACGAATTCGGCATCGGGTCCATGGCAGCTGTAGTAATCTGAACGGTCGAAGAAACGAACCGTGGTGGAAGATTTCTGGAATTGTAGAAATTGACAACAGAGATACAACATAAACGAGAACCAGCGTAATGTAAGTCAACTTTCTCTACTGATCAAGTGAAAACAAAAATCTCCCTTCGACGCTATCAATCTCGAGGCCACGTCGGTAAGATAACCTTTGACCTGCATTGATTTAAACGATGTCGCGCTAATAAAATCTTCTAGTACCGCTTTGTCAGTACGAAAATATTCACGGAGTCAAGCACATCGAATGTATTTTCTCAATTCAACGATGAAAACTTTGGTCATCGTTCTAACGATTGCCATTGGGGGTGGCCTTCTAGTTGATGGATTCCCAGGGAAGTTAGGCGCACAACGTTACGAATTTCAGCAGCGATCGGTTCCTGCAGAATTTCCAGAAAGCAACATTTTTACGTGAGTAAACACACAGCAAACAAAATTAAAAACAACACAGCAAAGTAACTGCGCTATTTAAATTTGTTCTAGAACTCCAGAGTACCAGGAGCATGACGCTGTTACCTCTGTCTACGTATCAAGCCCCAAATGGTCTCAGCTACATCCGAACGAAGTGAATGCCTTTGCAGAAATATATCGTCAGAGTTACAATCAACTGGTAGATCAGTATAACCGAATGTTTGGCCTACAATATGGCTACGTAATGCCAGGTATTTTCACAGTAATTTCTTAAAAATACTCAAGATTACTGTTTCACTCATTTACAGTCCAATACCAACTATTTGAGCTTCCCACGGGTATTTCATGGCGGGATTACTTTGGCAGCCAGCAGCAATATGTAAGCCAACAAACGGAGGAAATGTCACGCCGGCTATTTTACCAAATTCAAAACGGCACAATTGCGCAACAAGCTCTAGAGACACCAAGTTTCTTCGTCAATCAGGTAGCAGATTTGCTCGATCAGGTGCACAGCCATGTTGAAGAAGCTGTGTCTCCACAAGAATATCAACCTGAAATCATGCACGAAGAGACAGACACACAGCAGCAATTCAACGATAGAGATCATTCAATGGCGTTGGCTTTTAATCCCGCAACTGGAACATACGAGTATGTCTATGTTCAAAAGACACTAATCGAAGACACCTCCACGACCAGCAAAAGTGTAAGAACCTCATACATCCAAAGTCTTCCTCCAGTGCTGTTTGATAATCAGGCAGTTCGTCGAGATATCGAAAACAGTGACGAGATATTTGAAGATACAACGACTCCATCGTCTATACAAACAACCACTGATAATTACTACAGAAGCACATACGAGCAGCAACAGGTATACGATCTACAGTTTCTTGAAAAAATTTCAAGCAGTCCGTCACCCAAACCAAACAATGTAATGTCTCTGGTGCGTAAAAAGCAAGAAACGAGCAGTAGTTCAACTACAACAACGACAACGAGTACAACGCCAAAGCCAACGACGGAAAGCAACGTGATGTCCATGTTGCCTCACAAGCAACAAAAGGTAGATTACATCAGTCTTCATCAGCAAATAAGGCAAACATTGGATCAACATATGAAACAACAAAACCATACCGCCGAACATGCGGAAACTCACTACATGGGGATGAACAGCAATCAAGATCATCTAAAACTAACGTACGATGTCGTTGATGGTCCAAAGCCAAATCGAGAAGTATCACGTGGTGATCAACAAAGCTCTGATGAAGACTTCGTGACGGATGAAATGGTCGAACAGGCGGCTACCGATCCTACATTCACAGTAGTTACACAAAGAGTCACAGAAAAGCCATCCTCGCCAAAACCGAAACCAACCCAGATTCCACGCATCGAGCCGGCGGCCTCCAGAACCGTTCCTCTATACACTGCTCCACTAGCTCCGTTTCCAGTAATTATTCATACTAGCTACCCATTGTACGCTGCACCCCTTGCACCATTCCCTGAAACAGTTCATGTTGAACCAGCCCAAGTAATGAATACAACCCAATACAGAAACATGTTTAACATTTCCAAATATTCCTAGGTCCAGACGATCCAATTCTCCGAACTGGAAGACATGAACCAAGAATATTTCCACCCCGTACAACATTCCATTCCTCCCGAGAGTTACGATCAACACCAAGAAGTGCAAGTTCTAGAACAAATTCCGGCAGAGTTTGTCATGCCAGCGTACGGTAAATAAAGTTTATTTAAAATTTGCAACCATTTACTATCAACTATTTACAATCTTTGAAGATCAACAAATCGCTATGACGCACGTGCTGGGTTTGCAGCAGCAAAGCTCAATCGGTCAAGATTTCAACCCACAATTCTTGGAAAAGCAGCAGCCTCCGGAGCAAGCGTATCGCAATCCAGAACTTGACGCTCCTCAATCGATTGTGCCCACCATGCGGGAGGAGGAGTCAGTGCAGGTAGGTTCGGGATTCCATTGCGAAAAATTTTATGTTGTTTCAATCTTATTTTTAGCAGGTTCAAGAAGTAACAACAGCTGAACCCGTTCTTCAAGCACCTAACCATAAGCCGTGGCTGCAGCGACAATGGGTCAAGCTGGCCAAACATTTCTGAGTTATTCTCATTAGAATGTATATATTAGGGTGGTCCAAATCCGAGCTTTTTTGGGGCTACCCCCTGAAATCAAAAATTGACCCATCGAAAAACGAAGTTGACTTTATAGCTGTCGGCCACTATTGCTAGTACCAACCACTAGTGTCTTCCTTTTAACTTCAGGGGCTTCGCCGCCCTGGGCTCCTAAGTGTTTGAGTACGGCACGGAGCGACGGCGCCGGATACCCATATTTACACTTCTGGAGTTTTTTTTTTGAAAAGGTCCAATAAAACAAATTTCCATCTTTTGCTTTTTGGGTGTTTTTGAAACCGCCTTGAGTCAGGGATATTAAAAACACCCAAAAAGCAAAAACTGGAAATTTGTTTTATTGGACCTTTTAAAAAAACTCCAGACTTAGAAATATTCGAGCGTCCGCCGTAGGATTCGAACCAGCAACCTCTGGATTGTGAGTACAGTGCGCGTTCCGATTGAGCCACACGGGCGGGACTAACAGCTGTTAACTTTTTTACCTGTGGAAAACGCTATAATTATCCGATTCTTCCCATTTCTAAGATGTAGTACCTTCATTTTAATGAATGTAGAACAGCTTTCCCAAAGACGCCCTATTTTTAGAGATTTTTTCCCGCGAAGTTTTTTTTTATTATTTTTTTATTATAGCGTTTTTCAGTCGGAGGCTGGTTCAACTCTTTTTTTTTCCCAAAAAGTTATTAGCGCCAAAAACTGACCATTTTTTGACCAAACGACGGCAAAAGTCCAAGCATCATTGTTAGGTAGCCTTACAGCTGGCCGCGCAAAAATGGTCAGTTTTGGGCGCTAATAACTTCGCGGGAAAAATACTAAAAATATGGGAAAGCTGTTCTAAATTTAATGAAGGTTGTACATCTGAGCCTAGTAATGGGTCGATCTTTGATTTCAAGGGGTAGCCCCAAAAAAAGCCCGGATTTGGACCACCCTGGTATGCATTATAATATAATTATATCAGTGTGACTATTCTAGCTAAACATTGTAATAGGACCGAAGCCGAAGTGTAACCAAAGAGTCTATCCTGCTCGTTCCTAATGAAAACATCAACAGACGTGAGCAGGATAGATTCTTTGTTTACACGTAGGCCGCATTGTTTTGCTTGTTTTGGACTATGTCTTGTGCCAAAAAAATAGGAAATAGTCAAATAAACATTTGATGTTAGCAATTCGAGCCTTTTTTTCACGCCGAGAACATAAGTTTTTTCGAAAAAAGTACAACTTAGTTTAAGTTAAAAAAAAAACGCTACTAAATCGTTAATTAATTAATTAATTAATCAATTAATAAATTAATTATAAAAGCGACGTCGACATTTTAAAATTACCCTTTACTGTAGTCTTATAGCTTTTAAACATAACTTTTGAACAACTAAATGAAACTTGACAATTTTTTATACCATCCGGACAAAATTCGATCTGCCTAACAGAGAAAATAAAATGCATAGTTTTCATCAGAAATCTGAGTCGATCACTATGAATGAAGGTGGATCTAGGAGGTCAAATCAAGGTCAAATTAAAAAGTTTATTTTTTGAGTGATTTTATAGCTTCTCCTCAGTTAGATCCCTTAATCGTGTTTCAACATAGCTTACCAACTGTGCTGGAATTCCATGATCTAGCTTAATTGACTTGCTTTTATGTATACTTATCTTTAAATCAGAACACCCTCACTGAGAAATGACCCGATCAGTCTGATGGTAGAATAAAATCGGGCTGACAAAGGCCGATTGAGGCGTAACATTTTTCAGTGGGCCTTGGCTCAGAGTCACCTAATTTTAAACTATTAATCTAGTATTTCTCGACTTTGAATTGACTTATGTAGCAGTTATTTTTTTAATAGGTATAAACTTGTAAAACTGTCAGTCCGTAAATCGTTTTTATATCACTATGCTGTAGGCATAATTTAACACCATGACCAGAAACGCTTCAGAGTAAAAAAAATGAAACTTTGAACTTTTGCTACGTACGAACAAATTAAAACTGAAGATTTTGAAACTCGGCCCAGAAGTTCAGAATGGTTCCAGAAACCATGTCCAATCATTGGTTTGGGCGGATTTCTTTTTTTATAATAACGGTATGGGGAGGACCCGTGAGGTTGTAATAGGTCCTATGCGCCATTCGTTAACAAATCCGCTTTCAATCAATTCTCGTACAATTTTCAAAATATTAACTTTAAAAATGCTTTAAGTTTATCATCAGCACGTTAAGCGCTTCTTACTGATTTTTTTATTTGCTGTTTTTTCAATGAAAATTTGATTTGTTTTAGGGGAAAAAATCAAACTAGTGCCAGAAGTCGCGACGGCTGTAACGACGAATTGCTGTAACATAAAGAATTCACGTTTTGCCTTCGTCACCTTACTGAGGAAAGGCTATAAAATCAATCGAAAAACGAAATTCTTAATTTGACCTCCTAGACCCTTTCACTTTCATATATACTTAACGACTCAGAATAACATTCTGAGCAAATGTCTGTGTGTGTGGTGGGATGTTGATAAAAAAAATGCACTGGATTATTTCGGCACTGGCTGAACCGATTTGGACCGTATTGGTCTCATCTCCCCATCCCATAAGTCGCTATTGAAAATTATAAAGTTTTGTAAAGTACTTCAAAAGTTATGCTAAAAAGAGATTCTAGCAAAAGTCCGGAAGATTGTAAAAAGAATGTTTTTGTTAGAAACCCCGTTTTTAGAAAGGTATTCGAAAGACCTTTCCAACGAGTTCAAAAGATTGAAGATCTGACATTCCTATCAAAAGTTATGCGCACTTAAGTGTTATTTATGCACTTTTTAAAGGCCGGATCTCATATATATCGATGAAAACGTTGTCCGGATCTATCATGCGACCTGTCGATGGAAAAGACCTTTCCAACGAGTTCAGTAGATTGCAGATCTGACAACCCTATCAAAAGTTATAAGCACATAAGTGCCCTGAATTATGAAGATCTGACTACCCAATCTGATGGTATGAATAATGAATCAAGTTGATAGAACACTGAAAGGTCCACCCTTGTGTATCTATTTTGGATAGCATTACCCTCTAAATGAGAGGAAGGCAACAACCACCTAAGGGTAGATTAAGTAACGAAAGGTTAGGAAGTCGCGATTTTGGCCCACAATAAGGTTATCCTCACAAATCTGGAGCAACATTTGAAAGGGGCGGTACGACATTGCTCTTACGGCCTTTCATTACACGCGTTTAAATGGGACGAAAGGCCGTAAGAGCAATGTCGTACCGCCCCTTTCAAATGTTGCTCTGGAAATGATGCTCTAAAGCACTCATTCCCAAACTATTTTGGCCCAGACCCCACCATTCATACATCAACGGAGGGGCCCACGGCCATTCCGAGAACTTGTGAACCACTAGTGGAGCCTAGTACCTGCTTTGGGAAACACTGCCAAGTCTAAGTACACCACCTCGACTGCCGAAACGTTAACTTTACATTTTTAAACACCTACTAAACTTTGCCTAATGATATCGATAATTTATACTAATCGTACTTACCTCAGGCAACGTTTTGAAGAATTTAATAAAGTTTTTCTGCTGATTTGCATCTGTGAAGCATGGAAAAAGAACGATACATTATCTATGGAATTTTTATCATCGATCTAATGGAATACATACCCAAGTTCAAACAATGAAGAGGCTTCAAATTTGCCATTTTTATCAATGGCACAAGAACCAACAGTTACAAAAAGGTATATTTTAATTATTTAATTTCAGTTCGCAAACTCGTAACCTGATCAGCGCCCAACAAATTTGGCAGAATCACAACAAAACTGCAAAAAGCGCGCGTTTCAAAAAGAAACGTCACAATATTACCGTGATCCCTGCAAGAAAGTGAGCGGTGGTTCGAGGCTTGGCTAAATGTAGTGGGAATTAACAGTGATGCCAGTGCTACACAGATTTTTTTTTTCATTTTCATGTAACATTGTGGATTTAGTTGGTAGCTGGATTTTCTGACATTTTTTCACGGTCGTTGGAAACGGTCGTGGATAGACCTAAGGGGTTCTCAATTGGAGTGAAAAAGTTCAAGTTATATGGATTCAAATTTAGATTTTAATCACTTCTCCGACATTAGGAATAATTGTTTGAACATGCTCGCAATTTTTATTTACTGGTCGTATTATGTTTCTTGAAAAAAGTTTCACTTTTAACCACATGATCTAACTTAATTCTGGCTCGATGCCGCCATCACGCGACCGCGTTCTCCGTTTGTTTGTCAACAATGCTGCAGCTGGATGGTGAGACGAAGTAAGAGGGGGAGAGGTTTTGACATTTTTATGCCCGCATCTGGCCCGCTGCCTATTTCGTCGGTCGTTGAGCCGACGGTCGTTTCCAACGACCGAGTCCAGCAAGGGACCATCCATAAACCACGTGGACACTTTTTTGGAAATCTCGAACCCCCCCCCCCCCTCGTGGACAATTGTCCATAGAAAAAAATCTTTTTTGTATTGAGAGATTCGACAGAAACGTGCACGCATCCTGGTGGCGAGTAGAAGCACTACGCAACGATGTTCGGAATGACAGCGTGCTTGAAAATATTATTTTTTTTGCAGTTTTTGATTTTTATTTCCTTCAAATATTTTTTAACGTCGATGAAAGTTATTGTAAAGTGTGGCAATCGCATAAACGAATCGAATGATGTATAAATCATAGGGGCTGAGTTAATTTTTCATGTTTTTTCCTCAAATTTATCAAAAAGATCTTTTGAAAAACTGATTTAAATATGATTTATTTGATTGATAATGCTCCTTATGTGTGTATTATTGATAGAACAAACTATTAGAGTCATATTACAGCATAATTACAATAATTTTCTCAAAAAATTGCCAGTTATCCGAATTTTTCCAAAAAATTCAAAAAAATCACCAAAATGCATTTTTAAGGTCAATATTTTCGTCAAAGGGGAAGAAAAGTAAAGTTTAAACACTTTTACATAACATTTCATCATTACTTTTAACTTTTGCAACATTTAACTCTAGTTATCAAAAATATCGATCATCTTTTTAGAAAAATCGTTTAAATAAAATACCAGTCACAATTAATCACTACAAATCACCACGCATTATGATCGTTAGCGAAATTGCCACACTTTGCAATACCCCACTTTTCTGAAAATGCTTGATTTTTCATCATAAACGCGATTTTTCCCTAAAAACTGCCCAAATTGTATGGGGGCTGTCATTCCGAACACCGCTGGAACAACAGCGAACCTAGCGGAAAAAACGTCGTCGAATTCTTCAATGGAGCGATGGTCCCCAAGGTACTGATCGTACAATTCGCGATTAAAAGCTCAAAAATTCTGACAGATAGCGCAAAGCATCGAAGAATGACGACTAAAATTTTCGCTGTTCGGTTACATAGGAATGCAAACTTAAAATTTAATTTACAGCTCTTAGAACAATAGTTGTAAAGTTGTTTTGAACGCTGGAATTTAACAAAACAGAATTCGCATACATCTGTCCGAATTTTTGAGCTTTTAATCGCGAATTAGCGATTAAAAGCTCCATAATTCCGGCAGATGGCGCAAAGCATCGAAGAATTCGCGATTAAAAGCTCAAAAATTCCGACAGATGGCGCAAAGCATCGAAGAATGACGATTCAAATTTTCGCTGTTCGGTTACATAGGAATGCAAACTAAAAATTGAATTTACAGCTCTTAGAACAACTTTTGAGAAAAAATTCAAGTAGTACGAGTGTAAACTTGTTGCCTTCTATAAATTAAAGCAATAAAAAAAATCAAAAAAAAAAAAATAATTTTGAAAAAATAATATTGTTTAAAATGATAGAGCATCAAAAGTTAACAAAGTAGCAGCTCGAATTTTTGCTCAGAAGTTGTTTTGAACGCTGGAATTTAACAAAACAGAATTCGCATACATAACCTCAAAGGGCGGAAATTTCAATCGACATTCTTCACTCTGTTCTGCTACTCAACACTAGAGGGCTTTTGTTAATTTGATTTGGTTAACCGCGGTGGATTTTCTTGAAATAATTCGAACTGTCAAAAATCCACCAAAGCATCTACCACATTGATCGCTTAAAAATCTGTGGTAGAAAATTATCCACCGGTAGATGCTTTGGTGGATTTTTGACAGTTCGAATTATTTCAAGAAAATCCACCGCGGTTAACCAAATCAAATTAACAAAAGCCCTTAGGTGTCGCATGTCGTTTGGCTCTTGAACGGCAATGACGATTCATATTTTCGCTGTTCGGTTATATAGGAATGCAAACTAAAAATTGAATTAACAGCTCTTAGAACAACTTTTGAGACAAAATTCAAGTAGTACGAGTGTAAACTTTTTGCCCCCTATAAATTAACGCAATAAAAAAAATTGAAGAAAAATAATTTTGAAAAAATAATATTGTTTAAAATGATAGAGCATCAAAAGTTAACAAAGTATCAGCTCGAATTTTTGCTCAAAAGTTGTTTTGAACGCTGGAATTTAACAAAACAGAATTCGCATACATAACCTCAAAGGGCGGAAATTTCAATCGACATTCTTCGCTCTGTTCTGCTACTCAACACTAGGTGTCGCATGTCGTTTGGCTCGTTCAAAAGCGTTCAAAACAACTTTTGAGCAAAAATTCGAGCTGCTACTTTGTTAACTTTTGATGCTCTATCATTTTAAACAATATTATTTTTTCAAAATTATTTTTTTTTGATTTTTTTTATTGCTTTAATTTATAGAAGGCAACAAGTTTACACTCGTACTACTTGAATTTTTTCTCAAAAGTTGTTCTAAGAGCTGTAAATTCAATTTTTAGTTTGCATTCCTATGTAACCGAACAGCGAAAATTTGAATCGTCATTCTTCGATGCTTTGCGCCATCTGTCGGAATTATGGAGCTTTTAATCGCGAATCCGTCATGGGTATCCTAGCAGATAGAACCTTTTGAAAATTTAATCTAGAATTGTCCTAAAATGAAGCATAGATTGCTGATATTATTGTTTACAGCGATAAAGCTTATTTTTCTGAGTAAAATGACCCTTTGTACGACCACAAAGAGTTTAAAATGGATTTTTAAATCAATTTTGAAAAATTAACCTCACGGTCCTTCTTGACAGAAAAGCTCCTACTTGACAGCTTGTTTCAAGGGGACCATAGTTGATCCATCGAAAAAATGTTGTCTTGTCAAAAAAAATTTTGCATTAAAATGAAAAATAGTGATCAGAAATGGTTTTTAATCGTATTTTTTACCGTTGGACATAAAAATTGACATAGGGCTTTAGTACCCAATTGACAAAACAATTTTTTTTCGATGGATCAACTATGGTTTCCTTGGAACGAGCTGTCAAGTAGGACCTTTTCTGTCAAGAAGAGCCTGCGATGTTTATTTATATAAACTGAATTAAAATTCCATCTGAAATCCTTCGCGGTTGTTCAAAGGGTCATTGTACTCAGAAAAATAAACTTTATCGTTGTGAGCAATAATATCACAAATCTACTCAAACAAAATATTACTGTAATGGCAAAAGTAACTTACTGTTGAAATAAAAAAAGTGGTCAAAATTTGCTACATTAAAAGTTTTTATCTTGCTTTGAATATGAAAACTTTTACTGCTACAGTTTTTGAAAATATCATTGCTAACTGATTTAAATGTTTTAACTTTTAATTCGACTGCATAATTTCTTTCATTTCGTCGTTCTCGTGTAACCGTGCACGCCTAAGTACAAAATGTGAACAAACATTTTGGTACACTGAAAATAAGCCACACTTTTTACTCAAGTGTCCAAACACTTTACAGATTGAATAAAGCCACATCATAGATCTAATTGGTTTGTGTTTCAATATCAATAAAAACCACTAAAATGAGCAAAACTTCCACAGCGCATCGAAGTGTTTCGCACATGATCTGACCCTGCAGTACAGAGCACTCAAATATCAATCGCAAAACACTTGAAATTTCGGTGATTTTCCATGAAATAATTTCAATACCCAAACACTTGAATTTTAAACACTGTTGAAAATAATAGTACGCTACCACTGCGCCGGCCTGTCAGTTGAAAACGGGCTAAAATCAATCAGTGAAACACATTAAATTCAAGTGGAAAATCACGTTGACTTTGAACAGAGCTTCTTTTGTGTAGATCCTTAGATCAATTTCATGCGTTTTCCTCATAACTTTGAATAATTTAAGACAGTGGGACAAATTCATGAGCAAAACAATTGAAAAGCTTGGGTCACCCGAATGACAATAACGTGTCAAAAAATACCAAAAAGTCAATCGCCCAAACAGTTGCATTTTAAAGTGGTTTTTATTGATGTTGAAACACAAACCAATTAGATCTATAATGTGGCTTTATTCAATCTTTCAAGTGTTTGGACACTTGAATAAAAAGTGTGGCGTATTTTCAGTGTATGGTATATTTTTTATGAGGAAATAAGATTTAGAAATTGGAAATGGGGTGGCTTAAAAATTAGCATATAAGATTTGGAAATTGCAAATGGGGTGACCAACTAATGGGACATGACCTGACCATGAGCCGCGGAGTTTTTAAGGTCCTGAAATGCACTTGTTTATTTTTTATATTTTTTTATGACTCATGAAAGCGCCATCGACGTATTACGTAGTATTTTTCCAGGAGTATTACTTTGCAGTTCATTAAATTGTTGGTTCCTCGTTTTTCCAATTTTGTGTAGGAGTCTCGTGTCAAACAAATTATTTTTTAATGAAAGAATTTGTTTCTGGTTCATCACTTATTTTCCATGGGCACTGGAAGGCCATCTAAATGTCTATATTGCCATTCAGCTGCTCCCCATCCTGTGAGCCCGTTCACCTCGAATCTGCAATGCTGTTCTACTATGCGGCACTCACTTTCCTCGCCGATGTAGAATTCTGGACAGGCTACAGCGATTACTTTTACAGAGTATCGTTTATTACCTACGAAATAATTACTGTTAGTAAAAAGATATCATGTATCTAATGCAATCTGTTATACAGTGTAAACTCATCAACACTTTGATGTTTGATTATAGCTTCTCAAAAGCGCCATGAACTTTAACTAAGCTATATTACCACGGAAAACTTGGAGGATTTTTCAAAACTTATTTTTAAGACCTAGAAAGTTCAAATTGAGAGTATAGATTTGTAACTAATGGTGGGCTACCCCAGGATTAGTGAGACCCCCCTCTTTGCCTCAGGGTCGGCATGTTAATCCGGAATCGGAAAGGGAAACACTCGATTGGACCAACGGACAAAACAAACCCACTTTATTCCGGAAACTCGTGTTTTATTCAGCAGACTCAAGCTGCGCGTTCTTCGTTCCTCGATCCCCCACTTCCTTACTATCTAATCCTACCTCACACGTCCTTCTTCCTTCTTCTTCGGGCCCTTTCCGGAACTGCTGCTTCCGCTTTCTCTCCACTCTCAGCTCGCGTTCCTGGAACAACGGCTACACGCCTCCACCGACCCACGGAGAAAAAAGAGTTCCCAAAATCGTGAACACCCGTTCATGAAATTGGGAACCACGAATAAAGTGTTCAAATGCCATGGTACGATTTTCAAAAACGTACCATGGAATTTGAACACTTTGTTCGTGGTTCCCAATTTCATGAACGGGTGTTCACGATTTTGGGAACTCTTTTTTCTCCGTGCCTCCGGGACTCGGTCAACCGGGGCGGGACACGTCTTCCTCTCATGTTCAGCGACCACTATGGGCGGTCAGATACTGTTCTCGTACTCGACCCTCTTCTGCGCCACCTGCCTCGACGCTCCCGAGTATGTTGACGGACTCTGGGACTACGGCGGACGAATCCACCGGTCTGCCTGGTTTCCGGCGTCGGTTGGTGTAACGGCTGGCGAGGCTGGCGTCTTATCTCGCGACGGTTGGTCAGAAGACCAAAATGGCGGCGTCGCGAGGGCGGTTCCCACACCGGAACGGTGTCGCGGGCGATCCTCGTGCGTGAGCGATCGTGCTCGGCGGTACTGGGTACCGCGCGGGGAATACCGCGGGTGTCGGGTGGCTTACGGCGGACGGATGCGTCTGTGCCGGCCTGTACGCGAAGCGTACGAACACCGAGGGGTTCTGTGGGCACAATGGGGACGGAAATTAGCGATGGCGGAGGGAGGTTGGACGGCGATAGATCGGGGAAGCAACGACATTTACCTGGATGTCCACAAATCAACGCAGGCTCCTCCTGCTTGCGTCCGGATCTCCGATCGTCGGACAGCTTTCCTCCGGAATGGCGTCTAACGGATCTGCTTCCACTTCACTTCCGAAACTTCACTTTTGAAACGGTGATATTACGGGTATCGACCGTTCTTCTACAAAATACCAGGCAAAGTGACCGTTGCAATGGCGGGGTTTTCCCAGCGATCCTCAACCTCCTCCTTCTGGACTCCTTCGTCCCATCGTCCCATCGTCCTGATCATCGCCGCTACCCAAGGCGGGCGTTTGCGATGATCTCGTGCGCTCCTAGCGGTGACTAGCGCAACTAGCGGTGCAGCGTTGGTAGCGTCCGTAGGGGCTGGACAGCTACGCTAGTAGGTCGTTCTGCCCGCAAGCCTTCTCAAGTGCTCCCTCCGTAACTCGCCGCGGAACAAACGATCGCACTAATCTTGGGATGCAAATACCATAGGTTACAGATTCGAACATATTTGTTTCTATCAAAATGCATTTTTTCCACATAAATAATCCTGAACATATTAAGAAATATTTTCCCATAAATTAAATTTTGGTGTGAAAGTTTTAGCCTGTCATAAAAGTTAAAAATTTCATCATTAATCGAAGATTTATCATTAATAGCGATATGTTATGCACATTGGGAAAAACTTAAGGCTCTGAACGGCATCATTCCCAATCGGCCATTCTTTGTTATAGAAAAACATTCAATCTTGATTCAGAATGTATCAATCAAAAAAGGGTTTCTTTGTGTTGTTTGTAGAAGCGTTCTACAAATAGTGATTATTTTTTTCATTTCAATTTACTATTTGTGGACCATGAATTCAGAACCATCATTGACAGTAATTGCCCGAAAAGTTAAAGACTCCTTGTACGACCTTAAGATTACACCAGCTTTCAATAAAAAAAACAATTCAATTCCCTACAACTTTGTCGAAGGGTGAAAGAAGATCCGAGTTGGTCCTGATTTTGAGTGTTTTTATAGTACGCATTCGCGCATACATTTATGTTTTCATTATGTATACTTATGTTTTTACCTGTGTAAAAATTGAATGCGTAATCCACAGGAGGTTTTCCATTCTCTCCAAATTGGTACAAGTCAAATTCCACATTTGTTACGGCGTAGTTGCACTTTTCGTGAGATATTGAAACAAAACCGACCTCCAAACTAGAATTTAAAAAGATTAATAAATCGAATTTAATTTTCAACCTGCGGCGCAGTACCTTGAAAATGTAACTGGCATACATATAACTCCTACAGTAATGCAGTCTCCATTCTCTAAGTGAACAAAGTGCATCACATAGCGATGAAAGTTTTTCCAGTTCCGCTGTTCGCCTTCACATGCATTTTAAGGAAAAAGAGTTAAAACAGGGGAAAAGTAGTCACAGTCTGCATTAAATTTGGATTTACCAAAACTGTGATCCCTCATGCAGTCCAAACTAAGAGGAAACTCGATTCCATTAATGAGTACTATACCGTTAAGAGTTCCGAAATGTTCATAATGAGTTTGATGATACCTATGTAAACATGAAACTAATTGTGAGATTTTATCCAATTTTACAATGGGCAAAATGTTACTTTTTCAAATTTCGAAAGTGATCACGACTCCACTTTTCTTTTGCCATAGCACGAGCTGTAGGTCTTGGATCCATATCCGAAGCAAAGTTAAAGTATGGAAGAGCAGTTGTCCACGTTGCTTGCAGTTTAACCTCCATGTTATGAGAATAATCGTTCTCGAATCGCATTGCGCCATCGTATTCCACTCTCCATTGTTGCATGGGTTTTAATGGAGTTATTTTCAAACCTTCTACCGAATATGATCCTACTTCGAAATCTGTTTGTCTCATGCATGTATCTGGTAGTCTAGGAGATACCAACAGTTTGTCACTGAATTCTTGTATTTTCAGGTAGAGAAATCCGTTTACGAGTTTATTTGGTCTTCTAGCAGTACCACACACTAACCAAGACATTTTCGAGTTGGAACCATTGAAGTAAACTGCATCAATAGCCTGAAATAAATGTGAACTCATTGTTTAGCTTAGCTATTGTAAAAAAAGTTTCAGGACTGGCATTTGTTTTAATGTTAATGTTATCATTCTACAGGTCGTCTTACTAAGGTGTCGAGATAAGGTCCATTTTGGTCGATAAACCACCTTTCTTTTACTAAGCAACCGAATCCAGAAGGGAAACAATTACCATTTGTGTTGGTCCGAGCCGGGGTTTAGGCTCCCGATCTACCGATTACGTGACCGAAGCGCTACGACAAGGCTACTTGGCTGTTGATAATAAAGTAAACTTACATGAATGCTTTTTGATAGCGGTTGAGGTTTCTCAATAGCTTTGTGTATTTCACTTTCACTTTGCAGGTCATGATTTTTCTTTGACTTTGCCTGTAATGTAATGTAATAAGTATCATAACTGTTTATTAATTTGTCATCTAACTTTTTTTATTGAGTGATAAACAACAAACCTTTCGTAAGAATAATAACGCCAACATCAGCATATACTTGAAGCAATAAAGTTTTCCCGGCTTGCGATAAATTTCGAAGATTGGATCTGATTCATGTTTGAAAATCAATCGAACTAACCAAATCGTTAACAAGACCGAAATAACACTTGGTAATATACAAACAAACATTATTGTGAATTAAACTTGTTAACAGCTAGGCGATTATGTAGGAACTGCTACAGTCTTTCGTAAACTTAAGCATGTAATATTCGCGAAAACGAATTAATGAATTAGCTCCAAATTCGCTGATAAGTGCGATAGCTACTCACACTCGGGATTGTCTTGATAAGATTGCACTGGTTTGTCTGTTGCACCTGTTTAGAGCGTTATCACATGTGAATTTTGTAAGAATTGACAATGGCCGTGGAACGTGGAGATAAAAGAGTTTTTTTTTACAATTGAAAAAGCGTTTTGAAATGCGTTTTGCCATCTTAACTGAGAGTAGGCTATAAATTGGCATTAAAAATAAAGCCCTTCGAGTCAGAATCAAAAACTGAGCAAATGTATGTGCATGTAATCGAATGTAATCGAACTACCTTCCAAACGATTCTTAAAAACGGAATCGACGTTAACACCTTATAATGTAGCTTTATTAAGCCTTGCGGCTTCGTCAACGGATCCAAGGGCGTGTATCGTTATTTTTGCGACACGGCTCCGCCTCACAGGTCTCCTAAGTGTGAAGGTATGGCACGGGGAGAGGGCACCAAATACCTATATTTACAGTTAGACTATTTTGCGTCCACCTCGGGATTCGAACCGGCTACCTCTGGATTATGAGTCCAGTGCGCGGTCCGGTTGATCCACACAGGCAGACATCGAGTCTAAATGCTGGATACTATGTGTCAAGTAACTAAGACTTAAGTTAAATTTAAGTACTTTATTTTTGCCGAAACTCACATCAAAACTATTTATCTTTTATCTGACCTATCGTTGTTTGAGTTTGGAGAATCAATTGCATAATTTCCAACTAAACTGACAGCGAGACTCAGCATTAGAGGACAGTGTACCAGCGAAATGGAAATAGATAACCGTTTTATTAGTTATGCTCTACATAAGGCCTGCCCAACTCTCGACCCGCGAAGGCATTTCAAAATAGTTCTGTGACTGGCCCATGGGGCTGTTCATGTAATATTAAATAAATAAGTTGAGAGTCTATAATTAAAAATAGAAAGAAAATCAAATCATAAAATTTTCACATGTTTGAAAACAAAAATTTAATTAGAAATATTAGTTCATATTATTAGTATTATTATAATTAAGCTTTAGTTTTTTTATGTTTTTGTTCAAATTAAAACATTCTTTCTGTTTGAAATTAATTCTTATCATTTCTTTATTGGAGCAATTCCAGCTCAAATCAGGATTTTATTCTGGTACTTTTGTACCCGACCCTCTCCGATTTCTATGAAACTTTGTAGACATGTTATCCTGGGCCTTTATAAGCCATTTTTGTGTATATGGAGCCAATAGCACTCGAAAATAACATTTGAGAAGGGCGTAAGGTATTTAAATATTTTTGTATTTTGTAATTTAAAAATTTCTGTATCTCGATGCCGTTGCGTCGTATCAAAAAGTGGCCAAAGACAAATTTGTAGGAAATTGGACGGGCTTTCTGAAAAAAATACACTGAAACAAAAATACACGCCACATCTATGATTTTTTTTGATTTTTTAGTCTAAAACTTAAATTTAAAGGTGATGTCACGATTTTTTTTCGTTAAAATTTTTTGAGGAAATAGCCTAAAATGTTATCAAAAGACTGACAAAAAATGTAGGATGTCTCTCCTAAAAAAAATACAAAAATCATTTACTAAAACTGTTTGTTTGAAAAGTGGTCTAAACGTCAAAATTTAAAAAACTGGTAGTGGGGATCGATTTTCCAGACAATTTTACATAAAATTCTCCATATTGACCATTGTCTTATGTCCAATCCTTGGGAAGATACAGCGCACAGTGGGCGAAATGGAACCCAAAATCGGACTTAATTGAACGCGGCTGGTTCCCTGGTATGAATAATACTGTTGCTAATGTAAAAAAATCCGGGGAATCGATTGGTGATGGTTTCATCCACCGCACGAAACGGCAAAGGGTCCATTTTGCCCCAATTCCCCATTTTTAAACAATTTTTCTTGAAAATCGGTCTGTATTTAGAGCGGAGGCTTTATGCGGCCTTCCAAAATGCACTTAACATATGTGAAAATGTCTCAGGAATCCAGTAAAAATAACCACTTGCACCGCAAAAATCATCTAGGGTCCATTTAACCCCCATTCCGCTATAAAGCATTTTTGGCCGTTTTCAAATGTTAGGTCAGATTCTAAAATTCTGAAAATATTTTTATCGTAAAGATCAGACAATTTTACATAAGAATGACGATTTGCACTTGAAAGTTTGACATATTTATGTTGATATAGAAATTAAACTAAATAAAATGATTGAAGAATCACTTTTGGGCCAATTTTCCCAAACGCAGAATAAACTGCCTTTCACATACATTTTATTTTTATCAACATAAATGTGTCATACTATCAAGTGCAAATCGTCATTCCTATGTAAAATTGTCTGATCTTTACGATAAAAATATTTTCAGAATTTTAAAATCTGACCTAACATTTGAAAACGGCCAAAAATTCTTTTATAGCGGAATGGGGGTTAAATGGACCCTAGATGATTTTTGCGGTGCAAGTGGTTATTTTTACTGGATTCCTGAGACATTTTCACATAAGTTAAGTGCATTTTGGAAGGCCGCATAAAGCCTCCGCTCTAAAGACAGACCGATTTTCAAGAAAAAATGTGAAAAAATTGGGAATTGGGGCAAAATGGACCCTTTGCCGTTTCGTGCGGTGGATGAAACCATCACCAATCGATTTCCCGGATTTTTTTACATAAGAAACACTATTATTCATACCAGGAAACCAGCCGCGTTCAATTAAGTCCGATTTTGGGTTCCATTTCGCCCACTGTGCAGCGGTTTTAAAAATAAAAATGTTGAAAAAAACGGGGTTTTTGGCAATTTCTATATGACAGACTTGGTTTTTCAGTCTCGTAAATATTTTTACCAGAAAGCTCGTCCAATTTTCCATAAGTTTGCCTCGAAGTCAGGCCACCCAGTCTCAAGTTACTTAAATTATATCAATGTACATCTTAGTTGGGCTAAGTTGTTTCCATACCAAAAATAAAATAAAAGTTTTCTGCGCATTTGGTTTCCAAAGAGTTAAAAGAGAAAATGATACGCATGGACATTATTTGGATCTTTTGTGTGACCATTTGCATCAAAAAGCTTATGAAAAGATGATTTCATTAAAAAAATCCATATCAAATACTTTTAAAAACTAGTAAAAAAACGGTATAGAAATTAGTATACAAGTTGATATAACTCTGGATTATGAGCATTGTGCTAGCAGCAGTGCCGGGATGATGGATTTTTGTGGTGCTCTTTTTGTGCTGTATTCGTGATCGTGTTCAGAGTGCATAATTGACAAAGGGAGTGCGTGGTCATAAAAATATTCCGAGTAAAAAGGGATTTGTTTTGCGTGCCATTTGTTTCGCTTTTTTTGTTGTGAATTGTGTGCTACGACGAGGCGACGCACTTGCCTTACTGAATTCTTTGTGTATTGAGCATCATTTTCGTTGATTAATTTGTGTTTTATATGGTTGTGTAATCTTAATTAATTGTTTTGAGATTTTCAAAGCCCTTTTCATATCAACGTTGATCGGAAAATACGGCGTAAGGTTTTATTTTTTTACGATGAAAAAGCCATTTCTATAACATGATCGAAAGACGCGCTGACAATTTGGATCGTCGAGATAATAGCGGAACAAAATAACTGCGTGTGAGTGATTTTGTGTGTTAACCAGAAAGGCCTTCACACAGCATCGTTGCTTGGAGGGCTCGCCGATGGGTCTGTTATGAAAGTCCTCCCCATAGCATCGTAGCTCGGGAGGCATCGAAAAGCCAATACCTTATCCTACTAACCCAAAAAATATTAATCACGTGATGCTTGGAGGAGATGCTGTGGATTCAATTGTCTCATGCGGTATCAACAATTATATAGCGAAAAACTATGTGCTTGATGAGTCTGCAACTTCAACTATCGGACTAACATTCCTCCCTTTCGTTGAACTGCAGGCTTCTTGGGAGGGCGTCGGTATTGACTAATAAAGTAGAGATCTTCAGAGGTTAAACAGTGAACGGATGGTTGGCTCCCACTGATCATTTTTGACTCATTGTTTAACTTCAGCTGATCTGTCAATAACGGAGTAGCAGCTCATTGGCAGTCAACCATGCTCGTGCTCATGCTCATGCTGCAAGTTGATATAACTCTGGGTTGTCCATCCAACGATGAAAGCTCCGAACAACGTTTTCAACTAAATATCTGTGATTCAGCCTCAAAAAAGTGTATAAGTCGATATGTATACATCGTCGCCGTCGTGCTAACTTGTCGTACGAGCATTTTGGGCCAAATTGAGTTTAGAACGCCATTATGCCTCACATTTTGACCTTCACAGATCCCCAAAATTCGATTTCAATCCTGAGATATTCAACGAAATCCGAAAAAACTCCGTGCTTTTTTGTCACTTTACATATGAAAGTAGTTTTAATCTTGTCGTGCTATCTTGTCACTCCATGAAAATTAATGTAAGTGCGACAAGTGGCCAAAGGGATTTCAGGTCAGAACGCGTTTGACGCACGTACAAGTTAGACTACCGTAAACATTTGTAATTATTACTCAGAACTGCAGCAACCAAATTCTACCAAACTTCGGGACAATGCACAGAATGGTCAGCCAAACAAAACGTGTTTGTTATTGTTTACATTGCGTGCTTTCGTTTTTGTTTATTCAAGGTCAAACATTAAAACGCGTTTTTCTCGGAACGTCAAAATGGCGGGTACGACATGATAGCGCGATGACGTCGGCATGAAGGTGGGTCTAGAATATCAAATTGAGTAGTTCATTTTTCGAGTGATGTTATAGTCTTTTCTCACTGAGGTTAAAATCACCAAAAATCAGGAACTACTAGGATCATTTTTGTTGAATTTCCTACAATATAATAATCTCGAACATAGAAAATTTTGCGCGGTTAAATTCTGAAGTGATTTTTGCTAATTTTGGAAGTTACTTATTTTTCCTAAGGAATTGAGTCTGCAGGTATCCCTAATGTCGATTTTTTTACTGTTGCCCTAGTGTACATACTATTTTTGACCCGTTGCATTTTTATTTTAAATATTTGTTATAGACATTTTTATAAAAATCATCTTTTCATGAGCTTTTTGTGGCAAAATGTTTGGCATGAGTAGATTTTTGTCAAACTTTCACACTTCCCATCACAAAACGTGTATTGTGCTCTTTTTTACATACTGTATTTTACCTTTAAGGCAAGCCTCTAAGATTTGTATTTCTTTTATTTGAAATAGAATCGATAACTTAACGAGACCTGTAAAAAAAAAATCAAGAAATTCTGTTATACTCCAGGATTTTATCTCGGAATTTTTAATTCGGGATTGTTCTCTGCAAGTTTTACCAACTCAAAACACACATTTTGATGTGGATCATTAGCATTTTACAATTTAAAATCGGTGACTTGTTTTTTTTTGCCAGCGACGAACCATTCTCTTTCCACAGTGTGATCGCGCGAGTAGTGTGGATGTTGCGTCGCGAGTGTGCCATGTCGAAGGTAGAGATTTTCATTTCGAATCTTATGCTTGGCTCCAGCGATTCTCCTTGCCTCAGTTTACCGTCGTCAATCAAGCCGCAAGGAGTATACTTTCGTTGCGCTGCTCTCGGATGCGTTCGCGCGCGCGGTTCGTGATCGTGGCCCCGTCGAAATCTTCCTCGCTCTCTCTCTCCCGCGTGGTAATCATTACGTTCTTGTGTGTGTTTGTGTGTGTGTGTGTCTACTTCTTCTGGGTTAAGCTTAGTGGTTGGCCGGTATCATCACGATGCCGTCAGGCATCATTGACTTCTATCAACATGGTATTGCCGGCAGCAACAGAGCCGCTTCCTATAAATCTTCCTGTCCCCCGGACCACCGTGTTTTTAGAAGTTTTGGGTTCGGTGATGCGTTCACTTTTTTTTTGCTCTGCTCTGCCCTACTGTTGAAAGGGGCATTTCACGTTATAATGTGTTTTCATCGTCCTGCTACTTTAATGCTCTGAAGAGGACTGAGTCCAACTATCTCGGATGTTATCTCGTCTTTTTTATATTTTATTTTAATTTGATATTTTATCACAACGCAAGCATCTTGGGAGGATGGTCCCACGAAGAAGGAAGAGATGAATTAGCGTGCAAACAAAGATGATACGGAGTGTGGAAGGCGCTGCTTAACAAGTTCAAGGAGTAAAATGAGATTTAAATGTTAACCATAAAAAAACATCTTGTTCGTGAGGTGTTGAGTTGATGTTTTATTAGTGTTGATTACAATGCCACAAAGTGGGAACTAGAAGTGGCGCTTGGTGTTGTGAATAACGAAGCTGGAATCAATCAAATGAGTGAATTAGTGGATGATTTCCAAAAAAGTGTACGTGTTATTTCAATTTAGAAAAAAATACAGATGTGACTAAATACTCTTAAGTGTATCGTGAAAAATAATAACATTGATCATAATTTCTCGAATCCCAACTTATATTCTCGATACAGTACAAGTCGATGCTTGTGTGCTCTCTTATACTAACTGACATTTTGGTGGTTACGAGAAAATCGATTTTTTAACTTTGAATTACTGTTTCTGGGAAACTATGCGACAAACAATTGTCCTAATAATTTTAAAGTATGCTCCTGACATAATTTAAAAACATGGTAAAATATGAAAACTTTTGAAATGCAAAAAAAAAATTGGCAGAGAAATAACGAAAAAAAAATCATGCTTGCAATTAGCACAAGTGTGTCTTGAACAGTGATTTGTATGAGTTAGCACAAACGTGCACAGGGCGAATTTTGCAGTTGAGCTAAAATGCTTCTTCGATGGCAGAGTCGTGTATACTTCCAACGTGGCACTTGGTACAAAAGTGCGTAGAGTCATTTTATTGTAAAAATAGTAGTTATTTGTTGTTTCAATGTTTTTGCGCAGTAACTTTGAATTGTTGCTAGCTTGGGAACATTTTTCTCAACAATACTTTTTTAATAGACTTGTTTATCAATGAATTTATTGTGAAAATTGCAATTTATGAGAGCAACTACCGTTAAAACTTGATTTTTATGAAGAAAAACTTAGTGAAGTGTGAGGATTCATAAATATAAGTATGATAATCCATGAAATAGCTTCGATAAGACCAACTATGACGAAAACCGAATAGTTCTACGCTTACAAACAGAAGAAAATGATTTTGTAAAAACTTTGAGCTAGTTTATTTTATTTCCATCATGTCATACGACCTTTTAAGAAATGCAAGATATCCAGGACACAAACCATAGAACTGTTATGGTAGATTGCAGTTAGAACAAGTGTGTCTCTTGCAATGAATTCTTAGTTTGTATCGGATAGAACAAAAGTGCTCCAACAAAAATCAATACTTAGTCTTTGAACATGGACGACCCCTACAGTTGTGCTAGGTGTGCACAACTACGTGAATGATGTTGTTACGTGTTTTTTTTGGTTTGGACGGTCCCTGCAGTTGTGCTAAGTTTGCACAACTTCTTGAAGGATGTTTGTGTTGGATATTTGGGTTAGGTTTAGTGTGCCGTTGGATAGTGGATGTTGTTGTTACGTAGTTTTTTTTTTTGATTGGACGACCCCTGTAGTTGTGCTAAGTGTGCACAACTACTTAAAATTGATTTAAATTGGATTTTTGAGTTAGGCTAACTGTGATATTGATTAGTGGCTGATTTTGTTACGTAGTTTTTTTTTGGATTGAACGACCCCTGCAGTTGTGCTAAATGTGCACAACAAGAGTTCCCAAATGAACCGGTTAGGCTAGGTTCACCTATTGCTTCGGCTTAAACCTCCCTTTGTGGTTCAATCCTGGTTCAGTGAACCATAAACCATTCGTTACACCGCAACATTCGTTACACCGTAGTATGGATACACCGTAATATTCTTTACAACGCATCATTCGTTACACCGTAACATTCGTTACACCGTAACATTCGTTACACCGTAAAATTCGTTACACCGTAACATTCGTTACACCGTAGTGTGGTTACACCGTAACATTCGTTACACCGTAACATTCGTCACACCGCATCATTCGTTACACCGTAACATTCATTACACCGTAAAATTCGTTACACCGTAAAATTCGTTACACCGTATCATTCGTTACACCGTAACAATCGTTACACCGTAGTGTGGTTACACCGTAACATTCGTCACACCGCATCATTCGTTACACCGTAACATTCATTACACCGTATAATTCGTTACACCGTAACATTCGTTACACCGTAACATTCGTTATACCGTATCATTCGTTACACCGTAACATTCATTACACCGTATCATTCGTTACACCGTAACATTCACTACATCGTATCATTCGTTACACCGTAACATTCGTTACACCGTAACATTCGTTACACCGTAACATTCGTCACACCGCATCATTCGTTACACCGTAACATTCATTACATCGTATAATTCGTTACACCGTAACATTCGTTACACCGCATCATTCGTTACACCGTAACATTCATTACACCGTATCATTCGTTACACCGTAACATTCGTTACACCGTAACATTCGTCACACCATAACATTCGTTACACCGTAACATTCGTTACACCGTAACATTCGTTACACCGTAACATTCGTTACACCGTAACATTCGTTACACCGTAACATTCGTTACACCGTAACATTCGTTACACCGTAACATTCGTTACAACGCAGTATGGTTACACCGTAGTATGGTTACACCGTAAAATTGTTATACCGCAACATTCGTTGCATCGTAGCATTTTACACCGTGACATTCGTTACACCGTAATACACCGCAATTAAAGCATTTGTTAAGTCGTTGTGCACACTTAGCACAACTGCAGGGGTCATCCATTAAAACTACGTAACAATAAAATCCACTAATAATTCTCACACTTAGCCTAACCCAAATATCCAATTTAAAACATTGTTAAGTCGTTGTGCACACTTAGAACAACTGCAGGGGTCATCCAATCCAAAAACTACGTAACAATAACATCCACCTACCAATGTCATACTTAGGGGTCATCCAATTTAAAAAAAAAACTCTGCCGCTAAATAACTGTTTGACACACTTCGTCTAACTTACAACTTCTTCACGTATCCAAATGTGCACACTTGTGCTAATTGCCTTCCAAAATAGTGCTCCATAATATTGCTCAAACTAGTAAGGACACCTGGCAATTTACCATAATATTATAGTGTAATCGTATTTTTATGGATTTGCGTGTTTTCAAAAGGTCAAGTCATGATGAAAAATAAGAGAGCACATCCATGATGCGTTCGAAAATGTCAGTTAGTACAAATGGTTGCAGGGCGATATCTCCGCGTAGGAAACGAATTTTTCAGCTCTCTTAGAAGCGTTTTGCAGGGAATTTAATTAGCTAAAAGATGTCATCATTAACTCATTTTGGCCCAAAAGTCAGTTAGTACATCAGAGCACAGAGGCATCGAAGTGTCTAAATTGCTTAAATAACACGCTGTACCTCATCCATAGCCAAATGGACCAAATTAGAACTCTTCAATAACGATTCTTGTTGAGAGCATTCCATGATGTTACTCGAAAAAGGGCGCTAATTATATGTTTAGTAGCGAAACATTTCCCACACCATCATACCCGTCGGAATTTGTTCCTAGTCAATCATCAGATCTTTCAATCAGTTTGAAGGGTAATAATTTAGCATCAACAGAAAGCTCATATTTTGGTGTATGTACAGCATACAAAAAAAAAGATGTTTGAAGGAGGGTTTGATGAGTCGGGATATTAAATAATGTTAGGACTCGAAATAAGTATAATCATTTAAGCGGTGTGATTTACCCAGAGTAATAGAGTTCATTTTTTTACGATTTATGAAAGTTATAAAAGATTAATTTTCCGTCCTTTAAAAAGATTTTGTTATCAAATTTGAGAACGTTTCAACAAAATATAAATTCAACCATAGTTATATTACGTTATGAAAGAATCTTCATGAAAATGTTTTATTTTTAAATTCACACTCATGTATCATATGAAACACAACAATTTTAGAGGTCATTTTGATTCATTCAAATACATACATTTATTCAAGTACCATCTTAAAAAAAAGATAATTGAGCGAATGTGTGAGAGTGAGTAACTAAGATTGACGGAGAGTAACTAAGATTTTATTAAATTATTAAAACCTATCTATTGGGTTGCCATTGTCATTTTGACTCTTTTTCAATCTACAAGCACAACGTTAAGGCATTACAATTAACAGGTAAATTGTTTCTCCTTACCTCTCACATGACAAACAATGCTTTGTGGAATTTGGGAAAGAGATGAAAAGACTAACAGAGTCTGATGGCCAGCTCAAATTTCGTCTGAACGCTTGTTAAAACAACGATTATGCTGGTGAATGATTATTATTATTATTAGAATGAAGGCGGAACGACAAGAGCTTCTGCTTCAGCTGCAGACGATCTGGACCGTTTGCGTACAACGAAGAATAATCCCAGACGTTTCCCAGTTTCGTCGCTCCAAAACATCAGGATGGCAGACAAGTCTTTTGATAGCACATGTTTGCTTGCAGCATCCAATCCTAATGAAAGCTGGTTGGGCAGGATTTCACTGATAGTTATATCTCCAAACTGTAGGAATCCGGCTGAGATTCGTTGATGATTTTTTAATGACCCATCAGTGGTCTGGTATGAATATTTTGACACGCCTAATAATGGTTCGAATATAGAGCAAATGAAAATGACGGCCTATAAATTATAACATTAATACGATTTTGGCAAATTGCTTACTCAGCTCGGCCAACACAGAGTTTCAGAAAATGAGGGTCATCGGACATATTAAGATTGGGACACACAAGATACTGGCGTTCATATTAATGGCTTCACAGCACGAAAGAGACAAGCTGGGGGCACAAAGATGTCTTAATAATAGCTTGTTGTGCTTTTAGACAAGAGGTGTAGCACTTTGTTAACACTATAAAAATGTAATAAAATAACCAAAACTGGAACGTCGTGCTGATTCTAGCATCTCGTTAACAATGATTAGTTTTGAGTAACCTAATGAAAATTCGCCTAAACTAATATAGTCTTTCGTACGCTTAGAATCTTGAGCAGATATTAGTTTCGTTTACCTTATACTAAATGTGTCGAAAGCTTTGATTTATAGCTCACATATTTGATTTATCAATTTTGCTTCACCACGCATTCCTTATTCAAAGTGATTTAAATACACGAAAAATACATTTGAGCAATTCTCTACGAAATCGGTCTTTTTTCTTCAATTTTAATTTTTGTATTTTTTAATCCGACTGAAACTTTTTTGGTGCCTTCGGTATGCCCAAAGAAGCCATTTTGCATCATTAGTTTGTCCATATAATTTTCCATACAAATTTGGCAGCTGTCCATACAAAATGGTGTATGAAAATTCAAAAATCTGTATCTTTTGAAGGAATTTTTGATCGATTTGGTGTCTTCGGCAAAGTTGTAGGTATGGATACGGACTACACTGGAAAAAATAATACACGGTTAAAAAATTTGATGATTTTTTATTTAACTTTTATCACTAAAACTTGATTTACAAAAACACTATTTTTAATTTTTTTATTTTTTGATATGTTTTAGAGGACATAAAATGCCAACTTTTCAGAAATTTCAGGTTGTGCAAAAATCATTGACCGAGTTATGAATTTTTAATCAATACTGATTTTTCAAAAAATCGAAATTTTGGTCGTAAAATTTTTCAACTTCATTTTCGATGTAAAATCAAATTTGCAATCAAAAAGTACTTTAGTGAAATTTTGATAAAGTGCACCGTTTTCAAGTTATAGCCATATTTAAGTGACTTTTTGAAAATAGTCGCAGTTTTTATTTTTAAAATTAGTGCACATGTTTGCCCAGTTTTGAAAAAAATATTTTTGAAAAGCTGAGAAAATTCTCTATATTTTGCTTATTCGGACTTTGTTGATACGACCTTTAGTTGCTGAGATATTGCAATGCAAAGGTTTAAAAACAGGAAAATTGATGTTTTCTAAGTTTCACCCAAACAACCCACCATTTTCTATCGTCAATATCTCAGCAACTAATGGTCCGATTTTCAATGTTAATATATGAAACAATTGTGAAATTTTCCGATCTTTTCGAAAAATATTTTCAAAATTTTCAAATCAAGACTAACATTTTAAAAGGGCGTAATATTGAATGTTTGGCCTTTTGAAATGTTAGTCTTGATTTGAAAATTTTGAAAATATTTTTTTCGAAAAGATCGGAAAATTTCACAAATGTTTCATATATTAACATTGAAAATCGGACCATTAGTTGCTAAGATATTGACGATAGAAAATGGTGGGTTGTTTGGGTGAGACTTAGAAATCATCAATTTTCCTGTTTTTAAACATTTGCATTGCAATATCTCAGCAACTAAAGGTCGTATCAACAAAGTCCGAATAAGCAAAATATAGAGAATTTTCTCAGCTTTTCAAAAATATTTTTTTCAAAACTGTGCACTAATTTTAAAAAATGAAAAACTGCGACTATTTTCAAAAAAGTCACTTAAATATGGCTATAACTTGAAAACGGTGCACTTTATCAAAATTTCAGTAAAGTACTTTTTGATTGCAAATTTGATTTTACATCGAAAAATGAAGTTGAAAAATTTTTACGACCAAAATTTCGATTTTTGAAAAATCAGTATTGATTAAAAAATTCATAACTCGGTCAATGATTTTTTGCACAACCTGGAAATTTCTGAAAAGTTGGCATTTTATGTCCTCTAAAACATATCAAAAAATAAAAAAAATTAAAAATAGTGTTTTTTTGTAAATCAAGATTTAGTGACAAAAAGTTAAATAAAAAAATCACCAAATTTTTTTTACCGTGTATTATTTTTTTCTAGTGTAGTCCGTATCCATACCTACAACTTTGCCGAAGACACCAAATCGATCAAAAAATTCCTTCAAAAGATACAGATTTTTGAATTTTCATACATCATTTTTGTATGGACAGCTGCCAAATTTGTATGGAAAATTATATGGACAAACTAATGATGCAAAATGGCTTCTTTGGGCATACCGAAGGCACCAAAAAAGTTTCAGTCGGATTAAAAAATACAAAAAAAATCGAATGACCGAAATCCTAGAGAACTGCTCATTTGAGTTGTTTAAAATGCATGCATACTAGGGTACATTATTGTTAGGCTGATTTGTTTCACCTTGCCGAAAAAAAGTGTTTAATCACTCATGAATGTTTGACATACCAAATAGCGATGAATAAATCGGAAATTGTACTGTGAATCTATTTCACATTTCCATAAGAAATAATGGGAAGTTCATGATGATATAAACAATGGGATCATCTAAAAAAAGCAGCCGTTTAAATTGTCCGAACATGCATTTATTTATTCAATTTTAAATCATTTGATTTAGCAAAAAAAAAAAAACAATTAAGAACTGGGCGAACGGAGTTTGAATTTGACTCATACCGATACTCCGAATTTGATTTGTGAATTGGCTTTAATCCACAAAAGTTAATGTTATTCGTTATGTTCGCTTATGGGCACATAGGCCCCTGTTGCAAACATTTAAAAACCCTTATTTGGAAATCGGAACAAACCTTATTTAAAACGTCTGAAACATTTATTAATTCATAAAAAAAATCAAAGTTTGTAAATTGCATGCATTGCACATAAGATGCCTAGGTACTTTTCAAAAAAAAAAAAAATGCGAAAGAAAAAACATTTAATCAACATATTTGTATACACTAGGATGTAACAAAACCACACTTTTTTGCGGCCATTTCAGGGGATGATCCCCTAGGTGTACTGAGTCAGAATACCAAATATGAGCCCGATTGGTTGCAACAGGACCTGGCGCTCCGGATTTAAAGTTTAAATGGGATTTAACCCATCAAATCGGTGGGTTTTGGTTATTGCCATTTTTGAGTCCTTCAACGATTTTTGGATTTTTCAAAAACCTCATTAGCGTATAGTTTGTGTTCCAGGGTACAACTTTGCCGAAGACTGCGAAGAGATTTGTCCGCTCTGAAAAATGGTACAGAATTTACAAAATCTTTTCTCTTGTTTTTCTGAGAACGTAAAACATGTTCTGGCAACACTCGCTTTTGAGGCGCGCTTTCGGCAAACTATGCAACGCATGCTACGGTGCGTCGCGACAGGTCGCGATGTGGTGGCATGTATTTATCCAAGCGTCGTGTTGTTGTTTTTGTTGTTGTGATTTTTGAGAACTAAAGATCTTATGGAACTGCAAGAAGCTCTCTGGTTGAGCCTCAGGGTTCTGTTGGATGCCCAGGCAGAACCGATTCTAAACCTTGCTCGATTGTCAACTAACTCGGCTTTCTTGAAAGCGCTATATTACGCACGGATGTTGTGTGCATTTTGAATATTCCGTATTCCGGAAGATATTTCGAGAGACACGCATTTTGATGAGAGTTTCCACTCGCTTTGTAATCAATCAAAGAGTTATGGCAAATTGGCAAATTAATGTATTTCATTGACAACATAAGTAAATACTATTTTCATACAGCAGAGTTCTCTGGCTAGATATTTTGCGAATTCATTAGACACCAATTGCACTATGTTCGAGCATAGGTTCGCTAACATGTCCCCCAGCACCAAAACTGGTCGAGACGAAAAAGATCCACACGGGTCAATGGCTGGTCCAGGTGGGTTTAGAACTAAATCCTGCGAGTCACTGCCAAATAGAATACAGGAATCTACGACAAATTTAAATAGCAGCACCGGTGATCGAATCCACCGGCACCATCGAAAACATAAGCACAACATCCAAATTTTCTTTCCATGCGTCAAACTTTGACCGTTGTACGCTGGATGTTTTCTCGCTGCTATAGTTACGACGCCTGGCTCTGGATGCGCACGTTCAAAGAAAGTGTTGCCAATACTTATCAAACAAATTAATGGCAAAAAGTTTTTTTATTTTCAAATCATTGTACAAGCAGTACTAATTATCAAATCTCTTCACAGTCTTCGGCAAAGTTGTGCCCTGAAACTCTAACTATCAGCTCATGAGGTTTTTGAAAAATCCAAAAATCGTTGAAGGACTCAAAAATGGCAATAACCAAAACCCACCGATTTTACGGGTTAAATCCCATTTAAACTTTAAATCCGGAGCGCCAGGTCCTGTCGCAACCAATCGGGCTCATATTTGGGATTCTGACTCAGTACACCTAGGGGATCATCCCCTGAAATGCCCGCAAAAAAGTGTGGTTTTGTTACATCCTAGTATACACTTCATCCTACTATGCTTTAATAAAATGCTTGATACGAAGAGCTTCATCATTCTCCGGTTCCAGCAAGATGATCAACGGATAGTTCACGATTATGGCTGCAACAAAAAATGCAATTGCCATAAATCTAGCAACGCAAATTGTAGAGATTTCTGCTGCGAGACCTCTGCTCCAGGCGGTTAATAAGTTAACGACAGGATTATTGTGCTCTTACCAAGCGTAAAATTACCATCCCGGGCTTGGAATGATTTGTTTTTGCATGTGCAGCATTTACATAAACATTCTACCCTGTCGGCTACCATTATAAAAACAACTTGTCAAAGCGCTCCGGGGCAGAGATGAGCAGTGGAGTGGTGTGTGCTATGTTGCAGGCAGATGTGGTCAAGATTCATTCAGAAAATGTTACTGTCTTAATATCGACGCATTGAGTGCTAAGACGAAAATTTATCTCTTTATGTCAACAAGCGGTCATAAAATTTGGGATGAATATTTTTGCATAAATTGATATGCATTACCCGTACATTTTTTAAAACAAGAATTTAACTACCTTGACATAATATTCATCAAACTTATAAATAACTAATGCGTTCAACAGGTAATCGTGTAGTTCAAGCATTTGTGATGATATTTTGGAAATTTTCGCATTTGAATTTTGTTCTTAATTTTGATTTTGTTTGGATGAAACTTTGTGTTTTCCCAGTTGACCCCGGATTTCTTTTTTATAAATCTTGGCATTGGCAAACTCACACTAATCAAGTTGAATCATTAAACTCAAAATTGTCTTAAAATTTAATAATTCTTCTTTCCAATGAAGATTCTTTTATTCTTTTGGACGGATTTAAGATCGAAACCCGTATAGAGGCGCATTAAATTAAAGTTTTCGAAATGATCACTGGAAAATTTTAAATTACTTCATTTAATCAATGGTCACAAAGAAAATTAACTGCAGAACTCGATGTGAAATTTTAATATCATTGTGCACAGAGAATCGGCTCAAAAATTAAATTTTTGACCTTACTTTCAAGTTTTTTTTTTACTTTAGGAGACTTATTTTTATTTTTATCGTGAAGCTTTAATTTTCAGTTGAACTTATTCGTATTTTATCAATACATTTTAACGACCCGCGGGTCATTTGTGGTCCCTGTTGCAAGTTTCTGCTCATTTCTAGGCATCCGAAGGTTATGTGTGGTGAGTCACCCATAACCTCTTTTACGCAAATGGACGACTTTTTACTTCCGCATCCGATAGAAGGCGTAATCAGGCAAATCTCATCTCGAAAAATGCCACCGGATCCGTCTAGGATTGAACCCAGGCCTGCTGGGGTAAGATGCTTCCACGCTTACCACCAAGCTTACCACTAAACCACCGCGCCGGACCCGGCTTAATAATAATTTATAATAATTTTTATATTTCGTGAAAAGTCAAATAAATAATATTATATGCAATAAATTGAAACTTGAAAATTAATATAGGTGCAATTCAACTGCAATGACTCTAGCAATATAATAATATATAGAATAAACGATCATCGTTTGAATAGCTCGGAGTTTTCCGATGGATTGAAGTCCAACAAAACTTACTATGTAGGTGTGTGAAGGTTATACACAGTACAGCGTAGACAGCGCTAATTATCTTTCAGCAGAATAATGTGTCAATTTATCTTGTGATATCAATCATCTTGAATATGGCAATAAATAACAGCAAAAATTGCAGCTCGTTGATCTTATTTTGAACGTGTGCTGCCAGCTTGACAAATATCTTCCAACAGGTATGGGTACCGTGGTGATGAAATATGCAAAACGATGCCTTTCCATCTTCCATATCAGCGGCTTCGGTAGCGGAATGATTGATGCCAGACACTTGTCAGACTGCAACGATGCCCGGAAGCTATGTAATATTTAAGAAAAAAAAACCCACAAGGAGATTAAATCAATGAACACCGTCATTTATCTGACTGGTTTCCTTTTTGGAACAATTTGTTGTTATTAAGCCATTTGTCAAAGTTTATGGAAGCACAAAACAGAATAATTTCAGTTCAAAGTATCGGCATCAATTACTAACGAGAACAACTTCATTTTGCAATAAAACATATGCGAGAAACTTGAAAGCAAACCACGTGTGGAAAAAATGTCGATAATCTAAATTGATCGCGTCTTTTGACAAGGAAATTAATGATCTAGACAACGATTATCACAGTTCGTACGGATCCATCCTCGTGCTCGGCATCGGAAGGCCAGTGTTAATGGGTTACGTTTAAGGCATCGTGGTGTTATTTTATGAGCTTATAATTGTTCACTGATTGAGTGCGACGAGGGAAGAGAGTGTTGAATCGCTAAAAGATTACAGAAATTTGCATAAGTCGCCATCTGCCTCTCATCTCTCATCCGAATCTATGAGTGTGTGGATATAACTTGAAACTGAAGCTGATCGGCGAAGAGAGTGGATCGAACGGCTGGCTTAGTTTGGTGACGGAAGCTTCGTTTATGACCGTCTGTTTTGCCAGCATCCATCGCCTTAGGATGATTGATGAGAAGCATAACACGTTTCCACATACGGGTCATATCTTATTGCCATGATTTGGACTTTCAACGGGACCATGATTCACTGCTGCGGACTAAAATGAACATCTTTTTACGGATCATCTTCACGATACTAATGTTCACAAAAGTACGGTAAGTACAATAATTCAGAGTTGGTTTTGGGAGCATTTATTTTTATTATAGCATACCCTAAGATTTTCACATAGGCACAACATGCATTGAAAATGTTGTTGTTGTACATTTCAATAAGGAGACATTTGTCACGAATTGAAAATGATTCCATTAGAAATGTGCACTATGGGCCATCCCCATACAAACAGGTGGCTAGGCCATATTTTTTTTATGCTTGAACTATTTTTCGAACAGCTTTAGTTTATTTTAAGCTATTTTAATGAAATGCGTTTGTTTCCATGGTTTTTATTTTTTTTTAATAGTTATGTTGTTTAAAATATTTTTTTATGTTTTAAAAGCATTATATGAGATATAAAACGTCGTTCTGATTTTATTGTAATCGAAAAGTCCCCCAGAGCCTCACACACGAGGTACTGAGGTTTTGCTTACTGAGCATTAATCGAGCTACTTGCTTTAATCGCGGCGAGGTAAACGAAGTTTAGCTTTGTTCGCAGTTTGGATAACTGTTGTCGGCTGTGATGATGATGTTGTGCGGAAAGCAATTTCCGTAACTTATATAACTAAATCTACCGACTGTACGGATTTTTTCCTTACCGTACGGATTTTCGACCATCTTCGCGGAGACCGGAATTTTTATGTTTCGCATAATACGGGTTTTTACGGAATTTTTAACAACTTTAAAAAAAATCATTGCTTTTTTTATTTGGCTAAAGCTTTCCTTGATCAGACATTTTTATTTGACAGTCAAAACGACTTTAAAATCGAAATAACTTGTTCAGTTTTCCGGGGTATCCTCAGTTCAAAATTGATTATCAACAATTGGTTTTTTTAATTCCTTACAAAACATATTTATTCAATAAAAGATCCAAAGGATTTCTAAAGCTTGTAAAAACCTGTGAACATTTGAATTAACAAATCTATAGTTTTTTTAAGACCTTTAAGCTATTTTGTTTAATATGTTTATAGGATCTTTTCAATAAAACTCTAAAAATGTTGTTTTTGTGTTGTTGTTGATTTTATTAAGGGAACTTTAACCCTATGGGTCATTTGCTCCCGTACAAACTCTAAAAATGTTTTCGTGAAAACACTTAGAATGATATTGTTTGTAAAAAAACAGATTTGGCATTTCATAAACTTTTAAACGTTTAAATATAAGAACATAAAAATGTGATCCGGTTTATTTTGTGATTATTTTCAAACGTGCAACGTACTTGAGCAATTCTCTACCAAAACCGGAAATGGATTTTATTTGGCTCAAACTTTGTGGGGGCCTTCCCTATGACCAAATAAACTATTTGGTGTGATTGGTTCATCCATACAAGTCTCCATACAATTTTGGCTGCTGTCCATACAAAAATGTTATGTAAATATTCAAACAGCTGTAACTTTTGAGTGAATTTTCTGATCAATTTGGTGTCTTCGGCAGAGTTGTAGGTATTGTTGAGGACTTTTGAGAAAAAAATAGGTACACGGAAAAAAAAATTTGCAGATTTTTTAATCAACTTTTTTTTCACTAAAACTCAATTTCCCAAAATAAGTTTTTTCGAGATTTTTTGATATGTTTTAGGGGATAAAAATCCGCAACTTTTGAACCATAGAGAAACATGGTCAAAAAATCAACGCCGAGTTATGCATTTTTGAAAAAATAGTGATTTTTGGAAAAAATCGAAGTTTCATGCAAAAACAAGTTTGACATTACTTTTTAATGCTAAATTGAATTTGCAATCGAAAAGTACTTTACATATTTTTTGATAAAGGGCTCCGTTTTCAAGATATAGCCACCGAAAGTTTGATTTTAGCGAAATATTTGCAGTTTTTCAATTTTTAAAAATAGTGACCATTTCTAATTTTTTTTTAAAGTTCAGAAAATTTGCTATAAAATTGTCTAAGAGACATTGAAGATTGGACCTCGGGTTGCTGAGATAGAGCCTCTTTAAGAAAAAGAAACACGAAAATTGAAGTTTTCTTAATCGCACCAAAACAACCCACCATTTTCTAATGACCATATCTCAGCAAATAATGGTCCGATTTTTAATTTTAATACATGAAAAATTCGTGAAATTTTCCGATTTTTTCGAAAAAAAATATTATGAAATTTTTTAAATCAAGACTAGCATTTTAAATGGGCGTAATATTCAATGTTTGGTTACAGCTATTTGAATATTTACATACCATTTTTCTATGGACAGCAGCCAAAATTGTATGGAGACTTGTATGGGTAAACCAATGACGCAAAATAGCTTATAATAAAAAAAAAATAAAAATGGTCGAAATCGGCCGATTTCGTAGAGAGTTGCTCACTTATGACTGCTTTGTTAGCAAAGTGAAATTTTAAGTTGCAAAATCGACATAGTTTTAAATTTTTATTTCCCAAATTCCAAATTTCAACGCCGCCTTGCTAATTTGTCGTACCATAAACCGGGGTGACATTGATAGGATTTCAATTTATTATTGGAATATTTTCCATATTTACCAGTTGTAAAGTTTTTTTTCAAGACTATTATTTTCAAAACATGTACTAAGGTATGCCACACAAGGTCCATGCACTATTTTTGAAAAAAAGTTTTTTCAATGATGTTTAAAAAAATATTTGCGTTGAAATAGTAGTTTATGCAACAAGTTGCAAAAAGAGAATTTTTTCAGCACGAGTCGTACATTTATCCAACGAGGTTCACCGAGTTGGATAAATACGAAGAGTGCTGAAAAAATCAAGTTTTGCAACGAGTTCCATACAACATTTTTTGCAATTCCAAAAAACACACACTGATTGAAATTTTATGTCAAATTTTTATGTATTTTGTCAATAAATCGTTTAAATCAAAAAAATGTTGAAAAGTGTTACTTTTCGGAACAAGTGCTGAAAAGTTCAACTTTTCAGCACCCATTTGAGTGCTGAAAAGTAGGACTTTTCAGCATTTATTTTGAAAAGTGTTGCTATTCGATTCTGTTATTTTTGGTACAGAAAAGTAGGCTATTTCGTAGTTCAAGAATGACAGGAAAAGTGAGTAGTTTCACGACGGAATTGCAAAAATTTTATTTTGAAAATCGGGGTGACTATCAACATAGTTTTTCTTGTTAAAACCATATTAAAAGTGTCTAAATTTTTTTGTATAAATTTTACCATCAATAAGGTTGCTGATATAGTTTTTTTTTAAGAAAAATGATGTTTATATTTCGTTATCTAAGTTTATAAGCTTTTCAACAAAAAACATAGAAATTTTAAGCAAAATTGTTAAAAAATTAGAATTTTGCCAAAAATTTGTTATAACTAGTTTTGTTCATAAAATTATAGATTCATATTGCATTTCAAACTGAATTCGATGCTCGAATCATAAGTTATCATATTGTATATGAAACTTGTTCTAATGAAAATGCCTACAAATTTGAAGATTTTTTTGAGTAATGTTTCTCAAACACATAATATTTAATATTTACTAACTTATTTTACCTTCTCCTAGTGGAAAACTGTATAAAGAATCCAAAAATTCATTCCATTTTCTGATTTGAAATCATGTTTATTCAGAAAATCAAGACAATTTGAGAATATTTAAATAATGCTTCTCATCAACATTTTCTAACTTTTTACTCTTTCCATAATTTAATGAAAACTATTTCTTGAAGTACTTTGAACACTCCTCAACCACGGTCAGTACCTTTCCATACCATTCCGTACGTTTTTAATTTGTAGTTATCATTTTGCTTAATGGATCTGGCAACGTATGTTTTGAGCTTGGCAACACTGGTAAGGCAAATGCTCGTTTGGGTACGTCAAACTCGTGTCTGTTTGGGTACGTCAAATTCACTTCGACCAGTCTCCCTATTTAGGATCTCTAATCAAAATCACCCCGGCTATCAAAGTCACCCCGTTTTACGGTACGTCGCTTTTTGGCGTTCCGAGAAAAACGCGTTTTAATGTTTGACCTTGAATAAACAAAAGCAAATGCACGCAATGTATACAATAACAAACACGTTTTGTGTGGTTGATCATTCCGTGCATTGTCCCAAAGTTTGGTTGAATTTGATTGCCGGAGCCCGAGTTTAAATTGGAAATGTTTACGGTAGTCGAGCTCGTTCCTGAGTCAAACGCGTTTTGACCTGAAATCCCTTTGGCCAATTGTCGCACTCACATCAATTTTCTGGCTGTGTCAAGATAGCACGACAAGATTAAAACTTCTTTCATATGGAAAGTGACAAAAATGCACGGAGTTTTTTTAGGTTTATATTAAATATCTCAGGATTGAAATCGAATTTTGGGGATCTGTGAAGGTCAAAAGGTGAGGCATTGTGAGCTGCACAAAATGGCGTTCTTAAAAAAGTTTAAATGTTTAAACTGCTAAAACTCGCAAATCGCGTAAAATCGCTCTTTGAAATTTTAAGACTTGTTAGAATATGATCTGATCTTTCAAATGATCTCAAATTGAGAGAAGGTTATAGCGATCTAAAAAGTACTCGATTACCAAAACTCAAAATAATTAAATTTTTTAAGATAAAGCATGGTTTTAATTTTTTTTCTTTAAATTTTGATAAGAAACGTGCACTAAGTCTTGTGCTATTAATCATGAAATAGCTTGTCTTATTACCATTCTTAACATATCGTCTGCTGTGTGCTATCTTGTGATGATGACGTTTTGCTATGCTTAACAAAAATTACAAGATGCTTTAAGGTGAAGCCGTAGATCATTTTCGAAGAAAATTGATCATCACTATAAAATATTCTGTATTAAATTCAATTTATCGAATTTCAGTACCAAAAGGAATCAGCATGTGCCGGTTGTTGCCTTCTTGAAGCCACTGAAAGAATTTTTGATCTAAATCAAATGTGCTGCTAAATTTATAAAATTTTGTGGCACAGTCATTGACGTCCTACTTGACAATCATTGATTAATGACGATTTCCATAACTTTACAAGGAATGGGATAATCGTTACCAAAAGGAATCAGCATGTGTAGGTTACTATTCTTAACAACTTGTTGAAGGAATTTTGTCGAAATATTGAAAGTGACGCAAAATTTATATCTTTGAACGAAAAATCATCACAATGATGGAAGTCTTCAAGTTAACCCGATTTTGGGAACTCGCTTCCGTTTCCCGGATATCGCAATACACACTTGGGACATTAACCAATTTATCATCAAAATGATCATACACACTTGTGACACTTCATACATGTTGTTGGAAAATTTGGATTTTTTTTCTTGTTTTACAAAAATTTCTAAAGGCAATTTTGAAAATATACTGGTTAAGTCGGTTAAACTAATGATTTAAGCCTGTATCAGTTTGTATGGGAATTCTGTGCACACTTATGACACGTAGTACTATTTTACTTTCGAAACACACTTGTGACACGTGCTTTTCAGATTTTTGTTTACATAATTAACTGTATCTTTTAACTGGTGTAACCAAATTAGTTGAAACTTGGAGCGTTTGTTGAACGATAGTATACGAACCGATTGCTTCAAAAAGTTTGGCTCTATCATTTATAGTTTTGAAAATATTTATCATCAAACTTTAAAAATCGATTTTCTCGAAAAGTACTAAATGGTCGTTGTCACAAGATAGCACACAACAGACGAATTATATAAACATCCTGAAAAAATAAAATCAGTGGCAAATCAGTGGCAAAACTAATAATGCCATTTTTTGCTAAAAAAATAATTGTTTTTACGCTCATTTTTCACTTTGAAAGGGCGTATCTCCGTAACCAACTCCCATAAAGTTTTGAAATTTTGCATTTTTCTTAGTAAGTGTGTTTACCATCGGAAAATAAAACAAAAAATATTTTGAAATGGTGACTTTATTGAAACTTGGCCACCTTGGTGTTGAAGTTGTAAGCATGGCTGACTCTCACCCCAGTTGAGCTGGGTTCGATTACAGTCGACCCCGGTGGCATTTTTTAATCCAGAGGTAGTCGTCTTCCTACCTCGGTTGAGTCGCTGGTCGGCATTTGGACTGACAATCCAAAGTTGATCCAAAGGTGGTCAGTTCGAATCCCGGGATTAATCTCCCATTAGGTGTAAAAAGAGTTTGTATTTCCCTTACTGAATCAAGACACCTATTTTTGAATAGGAATCTCGCAATAGAGAACCCCATGGTAATGGTATAGAACGAACAATTTGAATTTTTTGAATATTTCACCATACATTTTTCGAGAAAGTTTTGAAAATTTTTCTCAGTTTTAAAAATTCAAAATAAATATAAAAAAATCAAAATACAAATGAGTAGGTTTTTACATACAAAATAAAAATTAAATGCGCAAAGCGTGGACGCCAACAATTGATACCATATAACGACGAGCCAGTCTATCAGATACTTTTTTCAAGTACTTATTTACTTTAATCTAAAACATACTACGTTTTAATAAAATAGGCTTGTTTAATGTGAAGTAATTGAATTTTATAAAAAAAAAATCTGTCGAATTGGTGGATAATTTTACCCAACACATATAAGGGAAGGTGGGGCAAGACGACCATATGGAGCAAGAGGAACAATCGCTCGTACGGCCGTAATTTTTACAATTTTGATTATTTATAGTATGAGGAATTGTTGCTAGCAATGCAATTAGTTGAATCTACTACCACATAACCGCCAAAACGACGTAAACGCCACGGGGCATAAGATCAAACGTAGTTTTTTTCAAAACCTTTGTTTTCTTATAATATTTGGAAAGAACAAAATAAGGCTTGGATTCGTTTTAAGGCTCATTTTATCAAAATGCTATTTTTCCTAGATCACTTGTGTCCCTTCCAATGACTTGCACCTGGGTCATTCCATCCCAAGTGACCACGCGTCCAACATCGACCTTCACCAAATCTGCTCATATTTGGCATGGGGGTTGTTTTTGCCCCAAAAACAAAGAATCCCAAGTTTGGTGACATTTGGTCCAACCCCCGCGCCCGTGGCACCCCCCTCTTTTTCTGAGATTTTTGAAAAACCGCATTTAAAACCTAGGTTAAATTTTTTTTTTCGTAAAAATGATCAAGTTTTTAGTAAAATATTATTATTTGATCTAAAAATGGAAAGAAAAGTTCAAAAACATTCTAACTGTTTAACTTTTGAATTTTATCTCGTAGACCCACTTTCATTTATATTTATCGACTCAGCATCAAATTCTGAACAAATGTCTGTGCGTGTGTGGGGATGGGGATGTTCATCAAACATATGCACTTGATTTTCTCGGCTTCGACTGAAAAAAAATGTCCGGATGTGGTCCACTCGGTTCACTTTCAGGTCTAAAACTTAATATTGAAAATTGTACAGTTTCATTCTATCGTTTAAAAGTTATGATAAAAAAGCCACTACAAAAAAGGGTGATTTTCAACATAATCTCAAATGGTCGGGCCTGATCGCCACGAAAAAACTGTGTAGAGGCATGCCATTTTCTTCAAAGTTTGATTTTTTTCACTCATACCATAATTTTATTAGGACCTCTTAGGTTCTGCGATCACGATAGGGGCGATCCATAAACCATGTGGACACTTTAGGGGTGTTGGAATCACTCTATAAATGAGAGGAAGGCACCAACCACCTTGAGGTGAATCAAATAACTTTTTTTATGTTAAAACCCGTACTTTTCAAGGTTCTCTTCACGTCTATGTGGGACATTCAATTCTATCAATTCTTATTGAAAATTTGCATCGGCGCTGGTTCAAGTCAACTGGAAGCCGTAGCATAAATTTATCTTTCACCAGCTCAGATTACATACATATTTTTGCACTGTCTTTCGACTGTATCTCTTTCCTCTATATTATTAAACATAAATATTTACATTTATTACTACTTGTATTATTCCTTCTGGCTTCATTCTGCCTTTCCCATGTCATGAGCTGACTGAGCGTGAGCACACCGTTGTTGGTTGTAGAATGTGTACGCACGGACAAGAGCTCGAACGAAGCATTGATGCCGATGTTTTATGCCGCCACTCTGCAGAACGGCCTTTTGCATGTGGGCTTGTGTTTTGATTTATGGTGTGTCGTAGGTACGAATTCACGCCGGGGCTGTGGCGACCCCGCTGACGAACCGAGTGTGAGCATCTTATTGAATTTAAGACATATCGATAACCGAAGCGCCATGAGCTTCCGACCTTCCAATGTTGAGCCCCTTGAGATGTGGGTTACTGGGAGTTTTTAACACCTTTACTTGTTACGTATCTACTTTTGGCTGATGATAGTTTTAGAATCTCAGAAATCGAACAAAAAGTCAGAAACAGAAAGGTGTAAAATGTAGATACTAAAATTAGTGTTAATTTACTTCCCGTTTTATTTATTTTTTTATTTATAAAAATACTCTTTTCTTTAAAGCGTAGAAACAATAATCCGTAAATTACGTGTTTCTCTCTTTTATTCCAGATTCATTGAAGGTTTCACCTCTTCGGTTCTGTGCTCAAGAATCCCAGGCCTTTCTACTTACCAGAAGCAGCTATGTGTCGAAGCTCCAGATGCTGTAGTGTCGTTGTCAGCGGGTCAGCTGCTTGGTGCTCAAGAATGCCAGGAGCAGTTCAAAGGTAAATGGACAAACCGTGAGAATTACTGTCGAGTCAAACATAATGTCTCCCATGATCTGCTAATATTAGTTAATTTGACTAGGTCATCGCTGGAATTGTACTCAAGTCTGGAAAAAGGACATGTTTGGACACATTGTGATAATAGGTGAGTTGAAGCTTTGAATATATCTCGCTTACTTTTTCAAAAGGTCCTCCCAAGTAACATTTTTAAACCAACTAGCCACCACCTAGTTTTATTGAGGTTTTATGGTAGCTTCTTGAATGTTTTATAGTTTTATTTGGGCATTCACCACAACCAATAAGCAAGAGCTAATTAGTAGGTTCTAACAAGGTTTTATGCCTCAGACATAAAACCTTGTGCCAATAAAAGCTAAATGGCCTTCAATAAGGTTTTATGAAAGAGTCTTGAAAAACCAATGGCAATGTCATGCCAAACGGTTTTATCTCACGCTTTTTTAAAACCAAAAGTGGTTTTAGTTGTCAAGTGACATTAGGCATGCAAAAAGCTTACTTAAAACCATAAGCTCCTGAAAAAGCATTTAACACGGCCAATTAGCAGTGCATAAATATGGCGCTAAATGCGTGATCTGATTGAATTTAATTGGCCGCCATTTTTGTTGCAAAAATTAAAAAAAACTGAAAAATTTGATTTCAATTTGACGAGAATACACATTTGATATGATTAATATAGCGATAGATGTTTAAAAATATTTTGAACATTTTTTTCAAAGAATTGCAATAACATATTTTTTAACATTAAACACTATGATCACAAAATAATGTTTTTTGATGAAGAGAGTTGATTGTTTTTGCCTCTATCTCTCCTACATTTATCAATAAAATTTCAACCGCAGCTGAATTTGAGCCACCAATTGCGAGAAATAAGCTTTCCAATTATTTTGATTACCTCTAGTATCTATTATTTATCATCGCCATTTTTGACAACCATCTTCATAACTTCATTTGGCAGGACGAAAACTTATTTTTGACAAAATAAAACCTATTTGTCATAAGACGTTTGAAGACGTATGAAATGTCATTTTTCTTTAACTCCTGACTAGGTTTTAACAAAGGTTTTATCAAGGCTTTGAGGATGTTGTTAGGATTCAGTTGTAAAGCCTTGAACTCCTATGTATGTTTTATAAATAGTCCGTAACAACCTTTTGCGGAGGTCCTTTTGGGTTTTAAGTGGGGTTTATCAAGGTTCTGGTAGTTTTGAAAAAGTTATCTTGAAATACTCTGTTTGGGTTCCATGACCTAATCAAATAGTGAATTTGAAACAAGAAACAATTGAGGATGGCTTGGCTGTGTATATCAATTTGACCGCGCACTTGACTAAAAATCCAGAGGTCGCAAGAAATTCTTAGAATTTCTTTGAATACGTCAGGGGGCATAGTCAAGTCATTGTAGCACAAAAACGGAACTTTGGTTAATCTCAATGTTTGTAGGGTTTTTACTTCTTAAAAATCTAGACATTTATTTTAAAAACTTCATCATCATCATCCCGGTACGAGAATCGAACTCACGACCTCTGGATTGGAAATCCAGCACGCCGTTAGTCGAAACCCATCCCCTACCGGTCAGTATTCCCAGTGAGCAGATTAACTCTTTGAAGGGATCTGACTTTGCCGAGCCAGACAGGAATCGAACCCATCACCTTCCGCTTACAAGGCGAAACCCATAACCTCAAGGCCACGGAAGCTCGACTATCAATATATAGTCCGGTACGTACTGAATAAAGGCAAAAAACACCCTGCGAAATGCAATGCAAATAATAAAAACGTTTCGTCTTATCGCTGTAAAATCCCTTCAGTTCCGCAACCCATGTCCGCACGAACAACAACCGAACATGGGCTGTGGTAAGTGCGGATACCACGTGGGCGTGAGATTAAGTTAAGCAAATTTGAATTAAAATGCTTCGGGACAAGCCGTGACACCTTGAGTGCAAGCTTGTATCAGGTAACATGCACGCCCCGTTAATTCATTTCGTTGCCTTGTAAAAGGAAGAGTGGTAGTCGATCGCTTTGAATAACACTGTGTTTCGTACGTAATTTACGAATTGTACCCTCAGTCATGCGCAACCACGTTTTATTCGTGTGCTGCAGGTAAGATAGCCATAACAAGCTGACTTCTCCGCAGATAGGAGCCAATTGAGAGGAAAAACGAGCTGGTTTAATTGAATTAACACTCTTCGGGTGAACAACAAGTAAAGTGTTAATTTTGCAGTACTCTGCACCGCCAGAACAGCTTTGTTTCTGACTGGAGTGCGATAAAAATCGTCCTGGCAAATGGCGCGAACTTGCAACTTCAGCAAAAAAAAAGTTGCGGTTTGAGTAAATATTTTTTTATAGTTGTTTCATAACATGAAATAAATTATCGTTGTAGTTAAATTTACCATGGATTATTTTCTTTACATGCTAAAAAAACAATTAACTATTTATCTCATTTTTAAAAATAATAAATGCAACAATCAGGCGAAACGCGATCAAAATAAAGTAATTGATTTTGTCTGTCTGCACAAAACAATCAGGGTCTCTGGATAAAGGCAGCGAATGTGGAAGACATCGTGAAGAGACCACCACGATAGTTTGCCGCGGCAACTGGTGTGTGGTCATATATGAGGGAAACCTGCTTTATTTTCTGGGTAATTGAAGTTTATTTATACGTATAATTGAAAAAAATAAAATGCTGCGTAGGATCCTTTGCAGTGGAACATTTTTGTCATAAGGTTAGCATAATGATAAGTGATCCTTTCTCTTTTCGAACCACTGCTCTGAAATTGTGTTTTTTTTTTCTTCTCTCGAAGATGTGACCCCTCGTACACCTACGCGAATGCCCGCCAGTTAATGATCATATCCAGGGATGGCTTGGCTGAGCACAGCAAACGCATACGATTTTTTTAAAGTAGCAATGCATCATTCATCGATAACTGTGTAAATCGTAATCCACATAGCACCGGGGGATCTTCAAACGCGGTATAATACGCACTCATTAAAGCTTACTTCATCATTCCGTTCAGTGGTGTAGACACATTTGAGTAGTATCGTATAATTCCGTAACAAATGGCTAGAAATAAATTATCGTTGCTTTCCTTCCTCCGGCTGAAACGCATATCTGGGAAGGTGAATTGTTTCTCCACCTTTTGGTCACACTTGCCATCAGAACTCTTGCACGCGATCGACTCAGCTCGACAATAATGTCTCGATATCGATTGGTTCTTAATTTATGGGTTGTGTGCAGGCAACGGTCGCTTTAGAGATGATTTATGCGCGATCTTTTTATCGAATATTCCAAAGAAATAACGTGTTTCGTACTACACATCTTAATACAAATTGTAATAACTGAAGCATTACCCTTGTCTTTACTTTACTAAAATTTTCGTGAAACTTTGTCCTAATGAATTTTCTTCGATATGTTGCTGCGTTTTTAACGCTTCTGCCTCGTAAGCGATAGATCGGGGTTCAAATCCCGAAAAAGTATGAGCCAATTTTTGGTACGGTATTTGTGAATGACCAAACCGATATGATTGTATCTGAAATTCAAAGATGTTTTAAAAAATTATTCGTCCTTCCATCGACAGGTTCACGAGAGGCCGCGTTCACGTACGGAATAACGAGCGCCGGGGCAGTCCACGCGATCACCGCAGCGTGCGCCAAAGGAAACATATCGATGTGCGGTTGCGATTCCAAGCAAAAGTCGCAGTTTTCCACGGAAAGTGACGTAAGGGTCATTTCGCTGGCTACGTTGTAGTACAAAATACTAATTTTGTTCCTTTGTTATTTCAGAACTGGAAATGGGGCGGATGCTCGGCCGACATCGCTTTTGGCATGCGATTTGCAAAGAAGTTTCTCGACGCACGGGAGATCGAAAGTGACGACCGAAGCCTGATGAACCTGCACAACAATCGAGTGGGACGAAAGGTTGGTTCTTTTTTGTGTGCTCAATGAATATTCTCTGGGTTTGCCAGAGTTTATAGATAAATTTAATAATATGTTCAAGAATTAAAACTTAAGCTGATAACTATTTCGATTAAAAACAAATCAACTGCTCGAGTAATTAATTTGCACGATTGTTTTACAACACTGGAAAGCTCCCAGACTGTATTGTCGAATCTATTTTTGTGTTTCACGCTTATTTGCAGATTGTCAAAGTGCTGCTGCGTACGGAGTGCAAGTGTCACGGTGTGAGTGGCTCATGCGCAATGCGCACGTGTTGGAAAAACTTACCCTCTTTCCACACAGTTGGAAACATTATGATGAGGAAGTATCGGAAGGCGAAAATGGTGCAAGCGATACCGGCGGTGGGGAAAGACAACGGCTCGCTGCAGCTGGTTCTGAAACGGTGTGTACCGCCGAATGACACTTTCAGGATAAAGATTGATAACATGACTTGTTTTGTGTATTTTTTTAGGCGTGGAAAACAACAGCATACAGGTGTGAATAGCCAAAAACCAAAGAGGATGGAAATGATCTATTTGCATCCTTCACCAAATTACTGCGAACGGGACATGTCCACGGGAATCTTGGGCACTATTGGGCGCCAATGTAATCGCTCCTCAACCTCGATGGATAAATGTGACTTGCTTTGCTGTGGGAGAGGCTATAACACGCACAATATCGTGAAAAGTTGGCAGTGTAACTGTAAATTCAAATGGTGCTGCACGGTTAGCTGTGACATTTGCACGGAACGCATTGAAGAGTACACGTGCAAATAGTGCGAAAAATTACACCCTTGTTTCAACTCATTTTTTGTAAATATTTATCTATCTATTTTAATCATTCATTTTAAGTATACATTTGTCCCAGACTAAAATCAGTATTATTGCAATGTACTTAATTCATATTGTTTGAAAAATAAATGTTTTGAGTAAAGCTCAACTTTTGATATTTACCGTAGACAAAAACCCACACGCAGAAAAATTAGCTGGGAAAACTTATCGATGAATGAAAGCTTTTCTCCCAGTCCATTGGTAGCACGGCACGGGATCTTGCGCGATGAACGAAGAGCTTTTCATTGATTCTTTTATCATCGTAGCGGAGTGTAGAAGTGAAAATTTCGAGTGGTGCAATAAATCGGTCGAATTACTGTTAAAAGTGCCATAATCTGGCTGGAAGTAGTGAAACGATGATGAAGAACCTACCGCGGCCTGGAATAAGAGGCCAAAACGCACCAAGAGTTCGGTTACGCTAAGAAAGCAGTGGTGAAAAAAAAATTGGGGAGTGTAAAGGGGGCCTTGCAGAGCTGAAAATTTATCTTTCTCGTTCCCCAGTGAAAGAATTGTAAAACAAGGCCAGACAACAGGATGAGAAGAAAAAAGTCCCAGTGAACTACGAAATGCCCCAAATGTGGCCAGTTTTCATTCAGTCCCTCTAGGAAAATTGTGCTAACCAAAGTGAACGACCGTGGATTAGGGCTATTCTTGTGGCAAGGGCCAAGGTAAAGGAAAAAAATGATTGAACCCACACTCTCAATGTTTGAGCGCAGTGAAAATTGTGAGCAGTGTGGAGAATGTTTGCAAAGGTTTTGCTGACTGCTAGATAGTGAAAGTGAAAAACGATGTTATAAATGGTAACATTTTCGTTTTACTTTTATCTAAATTAGAAAATTCAACCGAATGCCAAAACGTTTATCTCTATCGAGATATTTCATAAAAAAATAACATTGTTACATATATCTCATTAAATATTTATCGGGTATGTCGCTGGAAATTTTCTCTTCTTCAAGAGAGGAAAAAACTAGGACTTGCGAGCTGGTGACACACACGCACTTGCACACGTACGGCTCCCCCGTAAAATGTGACACAGTGACATCAACGGAAGGGGGTTACCACGCGCGATGGTTGGTTTTGCTACCAATTTCCACCGTCATCGGTGTTGGTGCAGATAATGTTGTGGACTTACACAGATAAAGCCAAAACATAAGCGTATCGTCACTCGTTGCTTCATTGTGTGTGTACAGCCCGACAATTCAACAACTTTTCCAATTTTTCCTTCCAACTTGTTAATAAATTGAATGGAATTGGTGGTAATAGTTTTACAGTGTTGTTTCATGTAATAAATTGCTTGAAGATCGGTAAGGTACTTAAAAACTGCATTATGCAAAAAGATTTGATTCAAAATATTAAGATAACTTGCAATACTGTAACAGCAAGAATTCTAAAA